>NC_043974.1:16326765-16626765 GCF_902148855.1 Sphaeramia orbicularis | reverse complement strand
GAGAGGCGCAAATTTAGTAAAAAAAATCACCATAAATGCACCAGACTGAACCATTTTATTACAAGAATTATGTGCGTGGGCAGAACTTATGGGGAGCAGACAAAAAGTATATACCATCACTGATTCAGAGTAAACAAGCAGCAGGCAGTGAGCAAGATTGAGTGGAAAGTATGTGTTGAAGCTAGTTGTTTGTGCAGCCGTAAGCTTTACACTTCACCATTGTTCTAGAAGATGCGACCCAGTAGTGGCTGATAATGTGTCATCTAATGCAGCGTTTCCATTACGTGATACCAGCTCGACTCAACTCGACTCGACCTTTTTGCATTTCCATTATGAAAAAGGACCTGGAATCTGGTACCCGGTACTAGTTTTTTGGTATCACCTCCGCTGGGGTTCCAAGACTGGGGACCAGAGTGACACGCCGTTTTACAAAAAACAGATGCAGAAGTTGACCGTAAATATCGTGGTAGGTTAATCCAAATGATGACAGCCCACAAAACTACACCATGGTCAGCTGACGAAATTCAGTCTTTGGTGGCCAACGTAAAAATTCAGCATAAGCTTGACGAGACGAAATGCAACGAACATGTTTATCAGCAACTCTCTGAGCAGACAACACGGAAGTAATGTGCCACATCGCTATGACAACCAGGTAATCTAAAGTCGGTAGTATTCAGTAATGGAAAGGGTCTCCAGGAATAGGACCCAGTACCCGAGTCGAGTGGAGCCGGTTCCATGTAGTGGAAATGCAGCATTAGACTAGTGTCTGCAGCACGGGGTCAGTGACCAGTCCATCGCAGCAATGAAAATTCACTACAAGTACCCTTTAAAGGGGTCATACTTTGCTAAACCCACTTTTATTAGTCTTTGGTTCATTTATTTGTGTATTTGGACCCTAATAGTTCAAAAAGTTTGAATTTGAACCCTCCAGGTGCTGCAAAGCTATCTTTATATTCATTTTGGCAAAAATCGAGTGGATTTCTACAACCTGTTTTAATTCCTGCTTAAATTGTTACATCTATAACTAGTTACATCACAACATTTGCACATATAAGGTCAAGACTTCTGATGAACATTTCTCCGAGTACGACATAATTGTTTGTCAGCAGCAGCGGTTGTAGTAAAAACTGAAAATATGTCCAAACTTCGAGCCAATTACCTAAAATGTTCAGTTGTTGCTTATATTAACCAACACAAGTGGCTGAACGGGACAGAGCAGCACAGCCAACAACCTGGAGGGGGCGGGGCCTGAAGTGGCTCCTGTGCATTTAAAGGGCCAGCGCTCAAAACAACCTTTCTGGTGTCATTACTCAGAAATAGGGTTGAAGATGGACCTGTGGAGTTGAATTAATGAAGAATTCAGACCCAAGCATAGCATTTACAGTTTATGTAGACCACAGGGAAATGATTTAAAATGCATAACTGCATTTAAAAAAGCTAAATATCACTCCTTTAAGACCCAAAAATTATACCAAGAGGAAACTTCTAGCACTAAAATTGGATGTATTATTGGAGAAATGTAACAGTTTCATTAAAATCCTTCAAAACACCTCACCAAAGGCATATCTGGAGCACCTCTGTGAATCTTCTGTATATACTGACATGTTTCAACAGCAGAGAGTGTTTGTGCTGATGCCACATATTAACAAATTAGTCTAAATGTCCGTATCCAAGTATTATCCTTATTCTTACATCTGGCACTGTGCCAACAGAACATGGTTGTTAACATGTCTACTCACCTTATTAGTGTTAATTTTGGGCTATTTGTCATACCAAGTGCGGTGGAAAAATTTACTTTTTACTCTTTTAATATGTTATACTGTTAAGTACATGCTGAGTCATTGTTATGTGTGATGTTTACCACTCTGTAGCAACCCCGACTTGGGGACGAAGTTCTTACCTTGAGTTGAAACCCAAACACCTAAATGTCTGAATGTGTAGATAGAGGATGGTGCCTGTATTCAAGCAAGGTTAGAGTGAAGAGGTCCTCATGACCTCTTCACGGAGCAGAGAAGGAGTAGTATGGGGTGGTACGATGTACGTAAGGAATGACATCATAGTTTGAGGGGGTTGGATTTGGTTCTATATAATCTTTAGTTTTCTCTTGTTTAATCAGACTTCATTTACAGAGCTTTGTCTGTGATTGATTTCTCAATAAATGCATTTATTATTTTAACTCTAACTTTCTCCCTTTTTCTTTGTGTGAGTTAACAGTTGAACGGTAAATTTCCACGACACAAGAAAATTACCTTTTTTACAAAGTGGCTAAAATACAAACTAAACTGAATCAGGTTAAATTTAGCTGAAACTGTTCTGTTTTATGATCCATTCTTGAACAGGAATGGGCAAATAATGTGACCTCATGTCCACCAAACAGTAGGAAGTCCCATTAGCTTTGATCACTATCCAGGTGATTCTTTCACAACATTTTGGTAACAAGGTATAGCATACCTGTATAAGTGTTACTGTAGAAACTTTAATGTATTTCATCCAAAATGGCGACCGGATTACCAGTGATCCGGTGGGAGTGGAGAGGTTAATGACAGGAACGGTACCCACATATATAAGGGACTTTTCAAGGTCTCAAGGTTAATGAACATCCTGCAAGGCCTTTATTTTGTTAGTTCCTTTTCCAACTTTAACACATCTGTTAATTTGATGCCCTTCCAATGGAAAGGGGGAATTTAGCAGCAGTACATTCAGGTAGGTTTCACAAGAGCTGCAAAAATTTACCATGTGGGAATTTAACACCCAGCTGGAAGACGAACAAGGTATTCTGTGATCAATTAGTTTTGTGACCATTACTGATTTACCTTGAAGAAATATTTGAATGTAAAGCTACAGTTACACTACAGTTTTCTAGTTTTCACACACAAGCAAGGCTATAAACATTTCCATAAATGCCTTTGTGTTTTTATTGTAAGAACTCATTTCAGGTAATTTATTTGTCTTGTAGCGCTTATTGTATTTGCAAAGAGTTGTTTTTTTTTTCCCTGACTGAAGGATGTTTTATGGAGAAACTGCTGCAAAGGAAATAAAATTTGTGTTCCAACAACAGATGATGACTGAACATAAATAAAACATTCTGAAAACATCAGTGCCCTTCAATGTCTGGCTGGATTTGCCACAACACAGAGCTGCAGATCTTGGCAAAATTGAGATGGATACACAAAATGTAAGAAAGAAGTGATGAATTACATGTTAGAGAAACTTCGGTCACAGACGGATGACAGAAACAGACTGATGTTTGAGACCTTGTTGTATCTAAAGCTACATTTGCCGATTGAATCCAGGCTTTAAAGAAAGTGCAAAGTAAGACAAAGCTTCAATGATATTCATAGTTTCTTTCTTTGCTTGCTGACAACCCCTGTATCATTTTCTGACATTGCCGAGCGTGACTGCAAAAAGCATAATCTCCTCCAAATTAAATGTTGGATCAGCAGTCCCCAAGCCTTTCATGTTGATGGAGTTGGTCTTAGATAACAAAAGGAGACAAAGAAAAAAAAAAAAAAACACCAGCTTGTCTTTGCTGTGATTGTATCAGATTTGATTCATCTGTTAGTTACTTATCTCATGCAAATTTGCATCTTGTGCAACCAAGTTTTCTTTATCAAAAGTTACGTTACTGCTCTGCTCAAAGACAGTTTGTAAAGTGCTCCAAACTGTGAAAGGAATAGATTCACTTTTGATGTCATGTAAAAGGTCATCGTGTAACAGAAAAGCAGAGGCTCCATTTTAGCCGGCAGAAGAGAAAGGTGACATTCGTCATGTCTGGGGATGGGAGAATCACTTGTCAAATGCCAAGGCGGCCCTGGACGAACGCTTCAGGTTTACAGATGTATGGAGCGGTGCTACCATGGGGACGTCTGGCCTTATTCAGCCTCTGTGTGTGGCTGAATCACTGACCAGACAGGAGACACACTCTGGCAGCCAGCGCACAAATGGGCAAATAGAAGACGGACATGAAAAGATGAGCCCAATCTCCATTTGGTCCCTGGGGCCCCATTGTATTATTCATTGAACAGAATCATAATGGAACATAATCCAGCTTCCTCACCCCTTTTACTGCAGATAATCTGCAGTGCCATATGAAAAGACTGTCTTACGTGGCAGTCCTCTAAAGTTAATTCCGCCAAAGCTGGTGTACATAAGGTAGTGTGGAAATTCATATTAGACAGGGCGGCAGTGGTGTACAGGCAGAGATCATAGACAAATATTTCATATAGCTTAATTAAAAACTGGCTAAGGATATGACTGTCTGCTGAGACTCAAAGCTTCACCTACAAAGATCACCGACTGTATGTGATTGATGACCTTTGCATTGGAGTAGAGTGTGAGGTGAGTTTGAAGCCTGATGGGAGCTGAGAAGTCAAGCTGGACACCACCCCCACATACAAGTATTAATACTGTACTAAATACTCCACTTCAAGTAAAAGTCCTGCAATCAAAGCCTTTCAGCTATAAATATCACCAGAACATTTGCTTAAAGCAGGGGTGTCAAACTCATTTTCATTCAGGGGGCACATTAAGCCAAATTTGATCTGAAGTGGGCCGGACCAGTAAAATAATAACATAATAATATATAAATAATGTCAACTCCAAACTTTCTTCTATGTTTTAGGACAAAAAAAGTAAAATTATGTGATTATGTTAACATCTACCAACTATTCTTTAAACAATGTGAATCACATGAACAAACTGAAATTTCTTAAGAAAACTAAGAGCAGTTTTAACAATATTACATCTCAGTTTATCATTTAAACATGTAAATTACACCTTACAGATCACAGTGGATCCACAAATACACAAAACATTTAATAACAGGCAGAATATTGTTAAAATTACACTTCAAACATTTCAAAATGTTTATATTTGTTGAGGTTATTCATGTTTTTGTGAAATGTTAGTTTGTTTTTTGTGTAAATACAGTAAAATGACATGAAAATTTTTACATTTACAAAGAGAAAAATTTGGAGTTGTGAGTATTTATAGGTTATTATGATTGTATTTTACTGATCTGACCCACTTGAGATTAAATTGGTCTGTATGTGGAACCTGAACTAAACTGATTCATATCTTCAGTGTAATTTTAGCATTTCACAAATTCATCCCAGGGGCCAGACTAGACCCTTTGGCGGGCCGGATTTGGCCCCTGGGCTGCATGTTTGACACCTGTGGCTTAAAGAATGAAAAGTAAAAGTAGTCCTTGTGCAGTAAAAGGGTCCATTTTAGTGTTTTATATTATATAAGATGTTTCTGAATTCATGTCACTGCTGCATAATATGTGGAATTTTACTGCTGTAGATGTTTCAAACTGAGCTCATTTCAACTATTTTATATACTATTGGTGGTAGAGTTGGGCTGCTGGATATTTTTTCAGAGTGGGTTGATATGACGCCAAACACTGGACCAAAACGGTAAACCAGATTTTGCCATTAGTGAGAGAAAAGAGAAGAAATGAGACTACCAAAGCCTAACACTGAGCACCAGTCTACTTGTAGGCAGTAACAAATCTCTAGTCTAGAAGTGTTTTGCCAACTGTTAGGCAGACCATCATCCAGGAGTCAGGGTCTGCTCCAGGTTCTTGCCTGTTAAAAGGATGTTTGTCCACACCACTGTCACCAGTCACAAGTGTTGGGTCCTGGAGGATTCTGTTAGGTTTCTGAAAATCGGCATTAGAGTCTGGTTTTGACTGGCTCTATATGTAAAGTGTCATGAGATAACTTTTGTTAGGATTTGGTGCTATGTAAATAAAATTTGATTGATTGATTTTCAGGTTTGCCATGCCTTTTTTTATGCATTGTTTACATGTCACATTGTCGACTCTTTTCCTCATTTCTTTTGTCAGCTTCAAAACAACTACATTCCCACGTTGGTGCAGCTTCAGTCCTTTACACTGGCCTTAAAAGCACATGAACCTTATGATAAACAAACACAACATGCACTGTGCATATCTTCCCACTCACTTGCCGATCTTTGTTGTGTTACCGGCTTCAGCTCAGCAGTAAATTACATGCGCTTCTTCACACACCAGTGGCTTACCAGTTACTCTTTTTGAATTATAATATAAACATAAACACCACAATGTAAGAATGTGATACTAAGTTCATCACGCCATTTGACATATTACGGATGCAAAATAAGGGAAGGCAAATGGAAAGTGAAAATATGAGGGAATTCATCACTGAAGTCAAACACACTGGCTTTAAACGTATCTAAAATTTGAAGAATTCCTTTAAAAAAAAAAACTTCAAGTTGCATATTTTCACACACTCATGAATCAGGTAGAATTGTATGAAGCTGAAATGACTGGAAAAGCCACATTTTTTGACATTTTTTTCTTCCCTTAGATCCCATTTGGTAGACTGTGAACAGTGCAGTAGTGTCTGTGTGCAGCTCAATGTTTATGAGAAATCAGGTCAGGTAATGCGGATCAGTGTTGATGGGGAACGCGTTTGATTTGTGGGGAAAACGGCATGTTTCTCCATCCTGCTATTCAACTCAATTTCTGTGCTTCATTTGTGATATAACAAATGACTGCAGCTGGCAACGAGATAGAAACAGAACGAGAGTGACAAAATGAAAAGCAAATGATATTTCATAATGATAGCGCCTTTTCTGGGGCAACACAACAGGCCATTTCTCAAATTTACTTTGTTGTGTCACATTGATCAAATAGATAGAACATACAGTATAGGAGATGCTTCCAGCGAAGAGACATTACTATTAAACATGGAAAAACAGAGAGGCACCCTCTGGAAAAGGGGATGATTTGATGTTTAAATGCAGTTTTCCAACCTTACAGTAGTCTTTGGGTGTATTTCTGATCTGGAAACAAACACACACACCTCTATACTGTGCAAATCTCAGTCGGCTACATACAGCTCTAAGCATTATCGTCTCATTAAAAAAGTGCCAGTGGATGTGGAACACCTCATCAGCTGCCCTGATACTGAATAATTACACAAATACACCCAGCCTTTTCTCTCCCTCAGAGCATCATCTGCAAAACCACCAAGTGTAGCTGGGGTCAAACTGCTGTGCTACTTCCAAGAATAAAAGTAATAGGCACTTTTTTTTTTTTTTTTTTTTTTTTTTTTTTTTTGCTGCAGAAGGAAAGCAGACAGGCAGCCTGGCTTTGCTGTGCCAATATAATTTGCTCTAATGAGCCAGCCGAGAGGATAAACAGCTGGACACAGCCGTGTGTGTGGAGGCACTGTAGAGCTCCTGTGCTTTTATACTGATGATCTTTTCTCCTTTTAGTTAGCCAAGCTCCTACATCTTTGTTAAAGAAGCTGTAGGGATAACAAAAAAAAAAAAAAAAAAAAAAAAAAAAAAACAATGCAAGGATGGAGTAAAGGAGAAAACAGAGACAGAGGTACAAATGAGAGAAAGGAGGTTTGTTACTGTCAGCGGGAAGCGAAAAAACGGACCCTGACTTTCTTTGATTTGAATGGACAGACACACGGTGCTTATAATCACACACACACACACACACACACACACACACACACACACACACACATAGAGATCAAATGCTGTTCATATGTGGAGGAAAATGTCCAATTAAGCTGCAGTAGTTAGAGTTATGTAGTAGCTGAACATTACTGTGACTGGTAAGATTTTATAGGAAGTCACAACCAGCTGCTTATTAGTAAAATATTGACTCTGATTAGTCGTTATGTTGTTACTTAGTAACCATTTTTTACTACTAATGAATTAGTTATGACTAAGGGGTTAGGACCTCAGCTCTGAGATGAAGAAGATGAAGAAGCCTATGTATCTATGATTTTATTTCTGGGCTTTATACATTTATTTGATAGATACAGTTGAGAACGACAAGAAACTGAAGAGAAAGAGACTGGGTATGACATGTATGAAGGTCTGAATCAAACGCTGTGATAAGGCTTCAGCTTAAAGGTGAGGTGCGAGATGTTTTCCTGGAGCATTTTTTACTATATTGCTTAAAATCCCCGTCACACCCTGATTACAACCAATTAATTAAAAGCTCTAACACAAAAATAAAAAAAATATTTTGTCACCTGTGGAACGGACAGGACTGAAAAAACACCATCCAATCATTTTAAGCTCCCAGTCAAAATGACTGATATGTCTATCAAACTCAACTGCCATTTATCCCTCCCCCCTCTACGCGACCCCTCTTCGAGTACGAATCGTGCGTTCTCTGAGGTTTGGAGCACTTGTACAGGAAACGAAGCTAGAACCAGAGCTTGGCTATATTAGTTATATTAGGATGGAAAGTTCACCAGCAAACTGTTTTGTCACTTATATAAATCAGTAGGAAATGTAACGTTAGTCAGATACAGGGGTTGGACAAAATAATGGAAACACCTTAAAAAAAATCAACAAAATATGATTTAATATGGTGTAGGTCCGCCTTTTGCGGCAATTACAGCCTCAATTCTCCGAGGTATTGATTCATACAACTTGTGAATTGTTTCCAAAGGAATTTTAAGCCATTCTTCAGTTAGAATACCCTCCAACTCTTTTAGAGACGATGGCGGTGGAAATTGACGTCTTACTTGAATCTCTAAAACTGACCATAAATGCTCAATAATGTTGAGGTCTGGGGACTGTGCCGGCCATACGAGATGCTCAACTTCATTAGAATGTTCCTCATGCCATTCTTTAACAATTCTAGCTGTATGGATTGGGGCATTATCATCTTGAGGTGTCCATTGTCCAACCCCTGTAGGTATGAACTGGGGCTGTTCTGTAAGAGCAGGGGTGTTGGAGGAGACTGAATGAGGTATGCATGGATCGGAGTTGTGGCTGCCGGAGCCAGGCGAATTGTTGCCGTGCAGCGCTCGTGAACCCTCAAGAACAAGCATTGTGCCTGCCAGTATTCTGGAGGCGTGGCTTCGAGGGGGATGTCTGAAGAAAGGGGTTTGGACTTTTGAATTGAGTATTTTCAAAATATAGCATGCTCGAACCGTTTTTCTATGATCTCAAACCCCACCCTTAAATCTTATGCATTCTACAAAGTCAAAACAAAGGCACCTCCAATGTGGAAGTATCTAAGAGTTGTAATACCACTGGTGGCCACTAGGAATGACCCCAAAACTCAGTGGAGTCCTACAGTCTTACACTGAAATTTTGAATATTTTCCTCCCAAGATTCATTCTGATCTCATTCATCTAATTAATTATCAATACTTGAACCTTAAGGCAAAGTCTAACCATGTGATGTTTGAGAATTAGTATTAATTCCAAATTATCAATCAGCCAATATTTAGCATTTACAAATTCAGAAAGTAGTGATTACAATTTTCTAGCACTAGCAGAGGAACTCTTCTTTAACTGACTGTTTTCCTAAATTAATTAAACTAATTAAATTACTGGTTGATCAGCCACAAAGGCCTTTAACTATGTGGGTAACTGAAGAACCAATTATATAGAGAAAGTTTTTTCATCCACAGGCCTATGTAGAGTTATTGCAGACAAATAAATTATTTATAACTGGTTACCTGATGCTGCATCTTAGTTAATTTTCTGTCACTAGGAAACCTATATTTCAACCATATTTTAGTATAAATCCCCTTTCTACTCTGTCATACTCAACTTCTGCTATCTATCACACTGCTATCTTCCTGTAAACACACTGTCTCTGAATACTGACGACATACTTGGAGTATTCAAGTCCAGACTGTTGGGCATTTCCTTTTTGCTAACCAACACCACTACAGTCTCTTCAGCATGAAATGGTTTGTTACTGTCTTTCCTGATATGTTGTGACTTTTAAATCTCCCCACTTTGTCGTCACATGCAGATGAATACATTAATCTTGCGGTGAGCCGGCCAATCCTCTGACGTTGTGGTCGAGGGGACTCCAGCCCAGATATCGAGCAGGACCCTGCTGCTACTGCTCGGAATGCTCCCCCTCCTGCTGTGTGGCTACAATAGAAAATTAATTACACCGTGTCTAAAACGTTTTGTTGTTGTTTTTCTTGGTTTTGTCAATGGTCGTGCCTGATGCAGGGAGATGAGCTACTAATCAGGGACAGTGAACAAAGGTTTGCTCTCTTGCAGTGAGCGTCTGGAGCACAGGAAGAATAGAGGAGGACACCACACATATGTCTGTAGTCCCAGATTGGGTTAATGGGGGCACATGTCGAGACAGGTAAAACAACATTTGGTTGTTTGTTCTGCATATTTTTGTGTAATTAATGCTCTGATCAGCCTTCCCCCTTAATTGCTCAAACTAAACTAAATTAAATTCTGGTTAAGTGTGTCTCATTATCCTCGTTTCCTCAATTTAGACATAGACTATCATGTAGACTTTCAGGCAGGGACCACTAAATGTATCCACTGAAGTATTTACACTATAAAGATTAGTGAACCATTCCCTGTATGTTCATCTGTCAGCAGGACTGAGCAGATACTGACACACTGAATATCATGAAACCTGGTAGAAGGGTCGGGCATGGACCAGAGATAAACCTTAAATCCTGAAGTGGATTCACTGAAATCCCACAAGGGCCAGTGGCACAATGAATAATGTGTCACACTACAGCGCAGAAGAGTCTAGGTTCAGCTCCTGGCCTGCTCGACTCTTTTCCTCTGTGGACCAGAGAGTTGGAGAAGAAGCTTGTGACCAGTTGCTGGGTTGATTCCCCAGGTCAGCAGACAAATCACTGGCTGAAGCGCCCTCGACCATCCATTAGCTCCTGTAACTGACATGGCTACATTCCTCCCTGTTCAGCTACTGATTAAAAGTTAAAAGCAGAAGCTCAGTTTCAGTATGTGCTGCATTTCCTCATGTACAATATACTGACAAATACAGATTTGTCTTTGTTTTAAAAGGGGCCAAGGCTAGAATTGTTTTTCAGTTTCCTTAAAGCTGCAGTGCAAGACAGCATCACTGGACAAAAAACACATAATTACCTTTCAGTGTATTGGAATTTAAGTGGTTGAGTGGACTTAAAAAAATTCAATCGCATCGTTTTTTCATGCCTAAAGAGGAATAAAAACAGTAAAAAACAAAAAAAAATTCTCGACTAATTAATTCATGCATGAAAGGGTTAATATTGTTGAATTGACAAGTTCAGTCAGTCTGTTTAAAATAAAGAAAACTGCTACATCTTGTCCTGCTGCTACTTGACAAATCTAGACTAACATCATCTTGAATGTCTTATCAAAATTAAATTGGACATATTTAGACATATCTTAAAATGAGATTACTTTCCCAATGAAAGATAAGGTTGACAAAACAATTTTTCTCTGATTTCCCAGAAATGAGGCAGAGTACAAAAATAACATCGACAGCTATTTTAATTAGATTGAAACAACATTTTGAAATCACCAGGATGGTCGGATTTCCACAAAACCTGCAATGTTAAACCCAAATGTCAACATCACACAGACCTCTCTTCTGTCCGCTAAACATTCTGTGATAAACAAGTCGCAGACTTCGTTAGAAAAAAAAAACAGCCAGTGGTGTGGCTGTCTAAACACAAACACATCACATGAAAATGACTAATAGTTAATGAGTAAAACACTCAGAGAAGGTCTTGTTCAACAGGGATGCCTTGGAGCTGCTGAGACTAATAGGAAAACAGGGAATACCCCAGTCAGTGAATGACTCCATTTAACTACAGCTATTCATTATTATTTCCACTATCACATGCTGAATATTAAAAACACTGAGTGCTCGGGGTGGATTACTGTCAAATGAAGCTTTCTGGAGGGTTAATGACAACAGTCGTACTGTGTTTTAACACTCAGATGTACCTTAGCTTTAGTTTGGAATATACAGGGGTTGGACAAAATAATGGAAACACCTTCACCTCAAGATGATAATGCCCCAATCCATACAGCTAGAATTGTTAAAGAATGGCATGAGGAACATTCTAATGAAGTTGAGCATCTCGTATGGCCGGCACAGTCCCCAGACCTCAACATTATTGAGCATTTATGGTCAGTTTTAGAGATTCAAGTAAGACGTCGATTTCCACCGCCATCGTCTCTAAAAGAGTTGGAGGGTATTGTAACTGAAGAATGGCTTAAAATTCCTTTGGAAACAATTCACAAGTTGTATGAATCAATACCTCGGAGAATTGAGGCTGTAATTGCCGCAAAAGGCGGACCTACACCATATTAAATTATATTTTGTTGATTTTTTAAGGTGTTTCCATTATTTTGTCCAACCCCTGTACCATACTTTAACCCAGAACCCAAACTGGAAAAGTAAAGAACCAGAACTTCATGCTTCCTTATCTACATGGTGATACGCTGATGCTCTTTATAGCTCCACAGAGAATGGATTTGAGCAGATGAAAAGGCAGAGTGTGTGTTTGATAGTATCCATGGCGATATCCTCAGGGATCAGGCTACATTTTCTGGTTCAATGACACAGGTACATGACGATCAGTTAAACATTCATGGTTGACAGTGAAGATCAGAATCTTCAGGGACCGTTTATTATTGCTGCTGTTCAGTGAGAACCTACTGTTAGTCTTTTAAAAAAACAGGAGTGGTCTTTGGTTCGGCTAAATTATAAACTACTTGGAGTTAATTCCATTATTTTGTGAAGGTGCAGAGCTGAAGTAGGTATAGAAATCACATAATCCTCAAAAGGAAAAATGCAGAAAGTATTATTTAGAAGATGTTTCATCTCAGTTATTTATAGTCTGAAAAACAGCTATAGATAAGACGTACTTATCTATATAATAATAGTAAGTTAACTGTCTATAATTATAGTTTTATGTGGTGGTATCTATAGAATGTGGTAAGGCTCCAACTAATGATAATTTTAACAATTGATTAGTCTGTAGATAATTTTAGTAACTAATCAATTCATCAGATAAACACAAAACACTCAATTCTTAAAGATCGATATTTAACCCAAAGCTATATTGGCTGCAGGCAAGTCACTAATGATTGCATCCCTGCAATAGCTTTGGGTATTGTTAGCGAACATTAGCCCGCTACCTAGGCTTGTTATGGCTAGAGACTAGCAAGCAACAGGCCCAAACCCAATTCACCCCTTAGCTCTCCCCCCTACCCCTCGGCCCTTGTACTTGGCACTACCCCTTGAAACGGAGCTACAAGGGGTAGAGGTTGAAACATTCTCCTATGAAATGAGACAACCCTTCATGACCTGTTACGTCATAAGCAGTCATCAATGCTGCTATTTACAGATGCAAAAACTTTGTTTCCGAAAGTATTCATCATGCCGTCAGCAGCTGTAACCATCTCTGTTCTACGGGCTTTGGTCATCTTTTTGCATCTATCAACTATAAACTGCAGAAATGCGATCTTTAACACATTGAAACTGCATTAAACGGTCGATCAAATGATTACGTTGTTTACAAATAAATACATACATTTGTGTGTTTCTTTTATGACACTGCTGCACTTTTTGGCTGTGTTTACCTCCATCTAGTCAATGATTTGAACACAATTATGGGAAATTACTCCTACCCCTCCATTCATAGTGTGGTCCTGAAAAATCTCAGTTTCGAGGACTATATAGCCCTTACCCTCCATCTAATTGGGAATCGGGACAACACTACCCCTTCAGGTGTACACACAAATCGGAGGGGTAGGGGTAAGGGTAAGGGGGAGGGGCCAAGGAGTGAATTGGGATTCAGCCACAGTCTTCAACTAGCTCCGGTTCTAGGCTATCAAACTAGCATTGTATATATTAGCTCCAGTCAACAATAGGTAACGTTAGTCTGGTGGCCTGATAAACAGAAATGGATGAAAACATTATAATTACAACGATAGTGTCTAACTAGCTAGCGGGCTAAAGTAATCATGACATGTAGGCTATCTTAAGCTAGGTTTACATTATGTTCGCAGTGGCCATGGCAGCCCCATTTGCCCAAAACGTAGTGCGGCGTGGGATTTTAGCAATTTCTTTTCCTCAATATTCAAGTTTTGTTACATTAACGGCACACTACATTTCGGGTAAACGGGGCTGCCATGGCCACCGAGAACAGAATGTAAACCTAGCCATGCTGCTCTGTGTTCTCACAGCGTCCAGACATGCCTCAATACTAATGTGTTCAAGACTCAATGAATCGACTGCTGAATTCGTTACCATTTCTTTTAAGAATCGATTTGGATTGATTGAATTGATTTGTTGTTGCAGTTCTTGAATGTAGACATCAATTCTTTTACTCTTTGTCCTATAGTTGTTTTGTACATTTTTCTTTCTTCAATGAATTTTACTCAATAAATGCATCTGAGGTTTACACTTTAGATCTGACCTAATCTGGCCATCTGACCACAGTTAGCACGTCTGCCAATTCACCGACAGGGATGCCAAAATATCAACATCCATTTAAGCATACGCTACACAGTATTTAGAACATTTTCCCCATTTTACTTTGGCTTTCAGACCTTCCTGACTGGAAACCGAGGCCATTATGTGACTCTCTTTAAAGTGGCTACACTGTTTCGACCAAAGGCTATTTCCTGTCATCGAATACTGGACTGGAGGTGCCGGTCTGTCTGGATCAGTTTGGTAGTTTGGATCAAACACCAGCAAGATTTTTTAAGGTTGGTGTAATAATGATAGTTTGGAGAAAGGAAAAGCTGATAATGAATGAATCAGCCATTTTTATACTGGAGGCAGTCTGCATGACATGACATTAATATCCCAGAGTAAGTAAGTAAGTAAGTCAGAGTAATAAATATAATACAATTAATAAATCTGAATTAAATCGCCAATGTGGAAAAAATCTAGATGGGATGGGAGCTTTTTTTTTTTTTTTATTCTGAGTAATTTTCTTGTATTTTTCTTCAAACAAATTTTTCCAACTTGCTGAAACTTACAGTTTGTAAGCAGTTACTTGTGTTATTGTGCTAATTAATTGTCCAAACCAATTAGTTAACTTATCTTTAATACAGTATTTTCTGATTGCATGGGAACTAAAACGTGCCTTTGCAGCAGATTGACTTATTTTGCTTAAATTGCCTACGAAGATAAAACATCAAAGTTAACTTAATGTTTGTCTTCACTAGATAAGCGCTAATAACGATAACAATTTGTACAGGGGAAAAAGGGAAATATGAGGTATGGCATTGACTGTATTAGCCAAAACAAAAGCTTAAAGTGGGTAAAGTTTTGGAGAAAACTGTGATGACATTTGTCTTTTGGCACATAGATTACATGAGTAGTCGGCCTCTAGTCATATAAATTTGATGAAATAAGTAATGATACAGATTTAGAAAAGACCAGATTTTCATTAAATGGGTGGGAAGGTGAGTTTTACACGACATGATTGTCTTCTATAAAATATTTCATCCAGGTCAGACACTCTATCAGTATCATATGACTGTGTGACACATTTACTTTTAAAAACTGAATTTAGCCAGGCTCAGACCGGTTCAACTGGTCCACACCTTATATTTAGCTCACTACTGTTACTTTATTAGCATTCTGTATTGTATATTCTGTATTATATCGTCACTGTCAGGCGGAAACCTCTCATGTCCAAAGCAGTTATTTTTGAGGAAACTGGAAAAACAATGTATGTTTTAAATAAATTAATGGAGTTAAGACGTGTAGTCACAAGCTCTTTTAAGATAAGATAAGATAAGATAAAAGAAGAGAAGAGAAGAGAAGAGAAGAGAAGAGAAGAGAAGAGAAGAGAAGAGAAGAGAAGAGAAGAGAAGAGAAGAGAAGAGAAGAGAAGAAACTTTCCTGTCATTATACAAAATGTACAATGAAATTTAGGTGCAATATCAGGACGCGGACTCACAAATACTAATAGTAAACTCTTTTCATTGGTTAAATATTTCTAGAACCGTCCAGCCAACATGAATACTGAACAATGGAATAATTTCATGGCGCCCCCCCCCCCCCCCCCCCAAAAAAAAAAAAAAAAAAAAAAAAAAAAAAAAAACCACCAAAAATGGACTTACAAGGTTTCCGTCCGACAGCAGCAATATTCTCGGCCGTTGGGTGTTAATTTCAGTATTTCTTTATTATACTCTTTATACAGCTGCTACCCTAAGTTTGCATGTTTCAGCACTGCCTGCCTCTGATAATGAAAATTGTGATGAAAAAGCTCAATAAAAACAGCGAGTGAGTGTAAATTTGTGACCCACTTGTCCGACCGGCCCAGAGAAGGTAACCATTAACACTGAACCCTGCAGCATGTCTGACTTTCAGACCCAGTGTCAGGAGTCTGATCTCTGGTGCCTGGGATCACTTGCTGCAGTCGACTCAGCTGTATAAAATAGTTCCAGCTTCTGCTGATGGATTAGCCTGCGACATCCCATCCAGTGGGAAACAGCTTAGGGACGACCAGGGTGACATTCACTGCACTTTCCTGACTAACATCAGTATATGTCACCTTCAAAACTAAAGAAAATATGTGCATTTCATGTGTATGCAGAAACAAAAAGTTGCTGGATTTAATAGTATTTTCTGTCAAATTCATGCTTGACAGTTGCAAAAGGGACAAAGAATCAAAAGTGAAGTCTTCAACAGGAACTGATGTCGCCAGTGAACTATGAAATCATGTTGCTAAGGCTTTAAAAAAAAAAAAAAAAAAAAAAAAAAGAGAGAATTGAAAGCTGAAGGGAGTTGTTCCTTTTTCTAGTCACAGTCTGAAAAACAACAGCACGCTCGACGACACCTTGAATCATGTGCCTTGATGCTGAGTCGCCGGATGCGTCTCGGCACTCTCCAGCATGTGTTAGAACAACATCTTTAATATCTCTGCTTCAGAGCGTTTCAGTATCTGGGTGTGATGCCTCACTTCTCTGAAACACAGCGGCAGTGTCAGTGTGGTTAAGGTGTGACACTATCTGAGAGGTTTACCACAAACCCTGACAGGTTTTATTAAACCAGTCGACTAAAACTGTGTCACACTGTGATAGGCTGCAAAACATCTGACACTCTTCCTCTGTCCTTAGGTAATCTTTTTTTTTTAAGAAAGACGGATATCACCAGTTACAAATTCATGTTGATTTTGTTGTGTTGTTTACTGCATCACTGCACTGAAATCAGTCTTTACATGAGTTCACACCACCAGCCTCTGCAGAACGCTTAATTCTAGTCCATCAGAATGAACCCTTTAACCCAGGGGTGTCAAATTCATTTTAGTTCAGGGGTCACATCCAGCCTAATATGATGTCAAGTGGGCCGGACCAGTAAAGTAATATAAATAATAGGATAAGAACTTTTGAGTGAAAAAAGTAAATTTCGTAAAATAAAAAATACACTTTAATATGCTTAAATATCCTACAATACACGCAAAAATACACTTAAAATTCCATAATTAAACTGTGTACATCTACGAATTGTACTTGAACATAACATGAACAAATATGAACAACCTGAAAATTCTTTAGTAAAATCAGTGCAATGTTAACAATATTACACCTTAGTTTATCATTTATACACATGAATCACAACTTAGAGATCATAGTGGATCTACAAATACACCAAACATTAAATAACAGGCAGAATATTATTAAAATTCCACATACTTCTCTTAAGACATTTCAGATACTCACATTATTTTTGTAAAAGACTAGTCTGTAAATGTGAACATTTTTGTGTAATTTTACATTTTTTACACTAAAACAAAGAGACAAATTAGCAGTTTTTATTATTTATAGTTTAGTATGATAGTATTTTACTGGTCTGATCCACTTTAGAATTAATTGACCTAAAATTATTTTAACAACCTTTGATTGTTAATATTTTCAGTGTAATTTTTGTGTTTCACAAATTCATCCCACAGGCCAGATTGAACCCTTTGGTGGGACGGATTTGGCCCCCGGGCCGCATGTTTGACACCCCTGCTTTAACCCCTGATGTGTCTGTGGTGAGTGTTCTGAACGTACAATTCATTTGAAATATTCATAAAAATGTAACCATTTGTTTAATAGGAAAATTTCAAAACATGCTGAGAGAAAAGACCTTGCACTTTCCATTGACATCTGAGCATGCTCAGTGCACCCCCTGCTACCTGTGTAATGGGGGGCAAAACCCAGAGCAGTGAGTGAGACCGACTCACAGTAAAAATAGACGGTTTGGGCTTCTTTTTTTTTTTTTTTTTTTGCACCATTTTCCTTGTCATTTCTTGCTTTTACTGTCGTTGTAGTGTTGTGGTGATTTTCCTTTATTTATTTTTACTGTGTTTTTACTGAATTTTGACCATGTAACAGCGTTTTGAGTTCAACCAGGTGCCAAAAAGCAGCTGGACTGATATAGAAAAAAAAGTCCCGAAATAAACAATCCTATGCCAAAATTCAAATACATGTTCTTCAGTATGTTCCAGTCCACAGTTCATGTTCAACATCCTAAATCTGTTATTGATGTACATTCTGAGTGCCTATACAATTTAAATTCCTCTTTGTCTTTTTCTGTTATTTCACCGTATTTTGACCCTAAAACGCAGTAACCATTTACGACACTTCTACAGCCGCAAATACCAAACAGCCCTGTTCATTGAAATATGGTTTCAGGGATTCATTCTTTCTTTCTTTCTTTCTTTCTTTCTTTCTTTCTTTCTTGCTTTCTTGCTTTCTTTCTTTCTTTCTTTCTTTCTTTCTTTCTTTCTTTCTTTCTTTCTTTCAGATCCCCATTAGCTGTACCATAACTACAGCTATTCTTCCTGGGGTCCTTACAATAATCTTTACAACTAGTCAATGCAAATAACATACAATATAATCATACACAACTATTTTTCACATACAACATAACATGATAGAAAATAACTAACAGACAAAATACAGACATGACAGCTCCTGTAGGTCAGCAGCCGTATAGTATATACCAGGGGTGTCAAACATGCGGCCCGGGGGCCAAATGCGGCCCACCAAAGGGTCCAGTTTGGCCCCTGGGATGTTTTTGCCAAGTGCAAAAATTCCACAGTCTTGAATTGAATTAAACAAAAAAAAAAAAAAAAAAAAAAATTAGCTTGAATTAAGATAAAGTCTTGAATTAAGCCCCCCCCCCCCCCCCCCCCCCCCCCCCCCCCCCCCCCCCCCCCCCCCCCCCCCCCCCCCCCCCCCCCCCCCCCCCCAAAAAACTTCAATTAAGTAAAAAAAATCTCAAATTAAGCCCAAAAAAACTTCAATTAAGTTAAAAAAAAATCTTGAATTAAGCCAAAAAAATCTTCAATTAAGTAAAAAAAAAATCTTTAATTAAGCAAAAAAAAAAAAATCTTTCAATTAAGTAAAAAAAAAAAATGAATTAAGCAAAAAAAAAAAATCTTCAATTAAGTAAAAAAAATCTTGAATTTAGCAAAAAAAAAAAAAATCTAGAATTAACAACTTAATTTTTTTTCTTTGTTTTAGTGCAAAAAATAACATTAAATTATGAAAATATTTAAATTTACAAACTCTCCTGTAACAATAAAATGTGAATAACCTGAACAAATATGAACAACCTGAAATGTCTAAAGAAAATTAAGCACAATTTTAATAATTTTTCTGCTTGTTCCTCAGTATTTAGTGTCTTTGTAGATCTGATCCATAATGCACATGTAGAAATGATAAGTTGAGGAAAAATATTGTTAAAACAGCACTAAATTTTCTTAACATTTTTTAAATTCAAATTTCAGTTTTTTCCGTTTTTTTTTTTTTTTTTTTTTTTTTGATAGTTTATAAAAGTATTTTCATAATTTAATGGGTTTTTTGCACTAAAACAAAGACAAAAATATGGAGTTGTCATTATTTATAGGTCATTATGTTATTATTTTTCTGGTCTGGCCCACTTCAGATCAAATTTAGCTGAATATGACCCCTGAACTAAACTGAGTTTGACACCCCTGATATATACAGTACGTACATTCAATTAACCCAAGTATCAATCATTTATGGTCAATAGATGCTTCTTGATTAACTTCTTGAATTTCATTTTACAGTTTTCTTGTGTGATGTGTTCCGATAGGGTTAAACACATTTACAAGAAGACGAGCTCATCTCTTAATCTATTTTTGCTAAATGTCAACACCTTAAAAACCACATCCTGTATCTATACTACCATCTATACAATAAAACGCCTTTACTGTGTACCACATGCAGGAATAATTCCTTACAAACACTCATCAGACCAGAATAAATGGATGCAGAACAGACAGCAACTTGAAATCTGTTATGACAAATGCTGTCAAAAACTAATTAGTAACAGTGTGATGCCCTTCTGTAGCATCATGTCTAATTAATGGAGCTAAAAATGTGTTAAAGCTTAAATGTGTCTGTGTGTTCAGTACATTCATGACAGGTTTGGTTAATTAACTGGACCATTGTTTTTTCCATATTTTACTAATAACACTATAAATTGAAAAAATACATACTATTACTTAAAGTTCTTCTTTTAAAAGTTTATGTCAGTTAGTCTAAGCCAGAAAAATATGCTTATGAAAGTAGTCACTATGCAGTAAAATGGTTCCTGTATGTGTTTTACGACTATATATATGATATTTTTTGATTCATTTTACGGCTGCATGAAAGTATATGCTGCATTTTACTGCGATACGTGTTTATGGCCGAGCTCATTTCAGCTGCTTTATAACCTGTTGGTAGTTTAATCTACAACAACTGCATCGTGTGTTTGTTGTGTCACTGTGTATCTAAAAAAATTCTGCTTTTCATAAACTCAGAAACACAGGCATGTTTGCAAATAGTTTACCCAGCCTAAGAATGAGGAACATTTGAAACTCAACCCATAAATGAAACAGCTCATGTTTCAGTTCATGATAAAAAAGAAAAATAACTGTACTTAGAATTCAGGGAGAGCTATTTACAAAGAGATGGAGTCCCATAATGAACCTTTCAATGCAATAAGCATTCAGAAGTGTCATCTATATGTATGTTTTTTTTTTGTTTTTTTTTTTCTGTTTCTTTATACTGTCATTCATTATTTCATTTGTGACTAATTGTAATCTAAATCTACTACAGATATCCATGTTTTCTTCATATATGCCATGTAAGAATGTTTGATTAGATATGTTTATGTATGTAAAATGCTTTGTACATTTGTATATGGAAAACTAAATAAAAATTACATTAAAAAAGAAAAAAATAAATAAATAAATCACATTTATAGATACAAGGTTTTGATATGACAGTATGGGGATGAAAAACTGGGATGTGAAAAGTAAGTAAAGCTGTCAGACAAATGCAGAACAGATAAAAGTACAATATTTACCCCTGACATGTAGTAGAGTGTTAATATAAAACTGCATAAAAGGGAAAAACTCGAGTAAATTATCTAAAATGTGTACAAATACTAGATAAAATACTTGAGTAAAAGAACAACCCATTATAAATATTGTGGACCTTCAAGACTATGGCTTCTAGAATCAGTAATTATTATTTTCTTACAGATCAAAAAAACTTGCTTTCAACATTTCTCCCATTAATAATCATTGATAATATGTTTTTTCTGTTTTTGAAGAGCAGTTATTTTATTTTATTTATCCCTGTAAAGCCTGAACCATTAAATCATTGACAGAAAAGTCCAGTTCTTGAATGTTATTGGTGCTCCTGAACAACCCCCCCCCCCGCCCAAATTTTTTTCAAATATCGATTTCCATGTATGACTGTCAATTTTGTATCATATTTGATACATCAGGTCTCAATGCTCAAATATTGTTATTTTTGAACAAACAAAAACATAATATAACGCAAACATGTCTAACAAATTGGTAATATTTAATCCAACAACAATGTACTTTCCAATTATTCATCATATATCATAAGATGTGACACCAGTCGCGTTTCCATTGGGTATCTGCACAAAACTTTACCGATATTTACTAAATGTTGAAAAAATAGTGCCTAATGTAGTTTTTTTCATTAAATCACAAATGCGATGATTTGTTTATTTATTATCACGAGATGAAATGAGAAGTCACTCCATAAACATGGCGATGAACGTAAATATGGTTGGGTTTCCTGGTGTTTCCACAAATACCACGACATGTTTGTTCTTCTTCACTTGTAACGTACGTCAACATCCGTTTTTTTTAATTCACCTGACTCTAGTTGCGAAAAAAGGTCTTCCCATTGTAGTTTTGCGTGATATACCGTTTGCACTACGCCTGAAAAACCACCTCTTGCCAGCGCAAAAAATTTTAATAAAAAAAAAGAGACTTTTGGCAAAATTGTCGTTTTTCCATTAGGTAAATTTTTATCCGCAAGTTATTTTTGTGCAATTTGAGGATCAATGGAAAAGTGACTAATGTCTTACAGTACAATTACTTGTATTTTTCATTGGTGCTGTTGTATAGTGAGCTACAAATATACAAATGTGCACTATGATAATATATTTGTTGACAAGATATTTATGTCAAGGGTGCGATTTGTTGGGGGGGTGGGACGGATCAATCCCCCCTCTGGTTTTTACATCACTACTTCTGCTCAATGAATTTCATCCATTGGTGGGACAACCAACCAACTGAAATAACAGGCAGGTTGGGACAGTGTTCTTACACCTATATCCTACATTACTGGCACTAACATTCACCTGAACTAGGGCTGTGTATTGGCAAGAATCTGCAATAAGATACAAATCACAATACTAGGATCACGATACGATATATCATGATACTGTTAAAAAGGCAATTTTTACCTCCACCAGGCGGTATTGTGATCACTTTGCTTTGTGTGTTTGTTTGTTTGCGTGTTTGTTTGTTTGTTAGCAACTTTACGGGAAAACTATTCCAACCATCTTTACCAAATTTTACCCACAGATAGGCCTAGGCCCTGGGACGAACCCATTAAATTTTGGGCCAAGTAGGCCAAAGTTCAAGGTCACAGCAAGGTCACAAATCTCAAATTTTCCTATCTCTCATCATTGAGCAATTTTCAAAAATTCATAAAAAATTCAAAACGACTTCGATTAGCCTCCAATTTAATACACCCGTAGCTTATAACAATATCTTGTATCTGGCACAAAATTTTCCACATCCACTGTGGAATGTGGACTCTGTGGACATTTCATGATACATTTTTCATTAGAACTCAACAAATATTGATTGGAATTGGAATTTAATATAATTTGACATACACATGACTGGTACCAAGCTTCAACTTTTTCTGCTGTATGGAACAACCTGGAAACTGTTTAATTACCTCCGCCAAGGAGGTTATGTTTTTGCCAGGGTTTGTTTGTTTGTCTGTCTGTCTGTTTGTCTGTCCGTTAGTGTGCAACATAACTCAAAAAGTTATGGACAGATTTTGATGAAATTTTCAGGGTTTGTTGGAAATGGGATAAGGAAGAAATGATTAAATTTTGGTGGTGATCGGGGGTGGGGGGGCCCACAGGGGGGGCCCATTTCCAACAAACCCTGAAAATTTCATCAAAATCTGTCCATAACTTTTTGAGTTATGTTGCACACTAACGGACAGACAAACAGACAGACAGACAAACAAACAAACCCTGGCAAAAACATAACCTCCTTGGCGTGGGGGGCCCACGGGGGGGGCCACTGATCAGCCTTGGCGGAGGTCTGCGCTCTCCGAGTGCTTTTCTAGTTTAAAAAGAAATAGTCGATCCACACATGCACACTGTTCAGGGTGCTTAGCGGAGGTTTGCGTTCTCTGAACACTTGTTTGTTTCTTTTTCTTAAATGATTATTTCCTTGAAGAATGGAATTACACCAGAATACTAAACAAATACTAAATACCAAATACTAAACATATTTTTATTTGATCAGAACAGGATCTGATGCTATATCACAAAATTTTCCTGTGTTAAAACTTAAATTATGTTTTACAGACATTACAGTTTAAGATCCTGTTCAAATGTTCATATTCTATTAGTTCATAACTAACATCATAACATTATTTTTGTGCAATCCCAACAAAGGAACTAACATTATTTAATAAAACAGTGTTAAATAATAATAAATAAAATATAAACAAAAAAGAAAATCAAAAAAACAAAAATGAAACTCCACAATACAGGCATTTGAATAAATACCTAAAAATATTGATACAGTACTTTTTAATATCGATACAAAGGATTCAAAGGAGTTTTATTTGTCATTCCATCACAAAAAAGAGAACGAAACTGGTTTCTGAGGACCCATACTTGCCATATGAATAAAATAAATAACTAATAAATAAATGAATACATTAAAAATGACTAAAACTAAGGCTAATTTAAAATCAGTAAAACATACATCTAAAATTAAACTTTAAAATACCTACATAAAATAATAGCACATATTTACAACCTAACCTAGCCTATACACAGTAGACGCTGAAGTACAGTGCAACAGTTATGTGAAATGAAATATCGTGACATATTGTAGAACTTATAATTTCTTACACCCCTAACCTGAACTGAACTGTCAGCAGTCTCAAGATTCATTAACGTCCCCATACACTGGAGCGCCGTAAAGGGGGGGTAAACATGGGGGGTAAACAAGACAAATTCATGGGGCCTATTATTTGTGTGTCCAGTGGATACAGGTTAGAAGCAGTGAAAATTTCGTGCAAGATCCGCTGTATAATAGAGGAACACAACCCCGGAACTGGACATTGAAAGTATGTAAAGTTTCACGCCAGCATTACTTACGTTAGTTATGGACCCCCCCACCCCTGCCCCCATCCCCAAATCGCACCCTGTTTATGTCCCTCAAATTTATAAGTCACAGGATTAAGAAATTACTGCAATGAAAAGTAGAAAATCAAACCTCCACAGTGAGATAAAAATATTCATGGGATCAAACGAGTTGAAGAAGTGTGACTTGCTTAATTGTGGTGGACTTCTTAATTGCATGGCTCAAGGAAAAAAAAAAAAAAAGGTTGCACTGTAATATCTAAGCATACTTCAGCACTGCCAGAGAAATAAATAAATATAATTGGCCTGTTTCCTTTGTGTTTCTCAACAGCGATCATTATTCTGTTCTGCAGGCACAGGCACTGCATTAAGTCTTTTTCTGTGGCGTCAACACAACTCAAACAGAAAGCGTGTGAGATCTACCTTGAAATGGACCACGGCGAGCTGAAAATTGACCAGTAATTGTCCCCAAAGATGCTGCTCTTCTCAGGGTGAATCAATACTTCAACAAAATTACAAAAAAAATAAATAAATAAGAAATGCCACAAACAGTACAGGTGTTAAGACTGTGTCCTGGACAAACACAATGTCTTCACAAGTGGCAGTTTTACAGAAAAATATGAACAAATCTGGTGAAGGCGACAGCTTTCTTTGGTTGACCTTAAATTAAGGGTGTGTTGGGTATTAATTTTTCATCTGAGGAAGGATGAAGAGAAAGGACAAGCTCTTCAGGAAGGATGTAGTCACGCCTCCTCTTGTCTGTTCGTCCTTTAGATGAGTTATTTTGCACTTTTTCCTTTCTCCATTGTAAAAGCGATTTTTTTTTTTTTTTTTTCACCACATCTAAGGTTTAGAAACACTTTAAGTCCCAGTGACAGCCGATAGGATTTTATGGTTTGCTTTGCAGCTGCAGATTACAGTTGTGGGGTGAGGACAGTTTGTCTTTTCCGGCTGCATCCTTTGTTTGGGCCTTAGGGTTCGTGCAGAAGAGAGAGGCAATGCAATGATTTTTAAAAAGGGGTTAGAGGCACACACATTTTCTAATTTTTTTTTTTTTTTATATCCAAAAAGTAATTTTGAAGCCCATTATGTCGACCCATTTGACAGGATATTATTAGGCCCGGTTTACCCTGCAGCACCTGGGAAAGGCTGCTAGCAACATGAACACGGCTGGTGGTTTAGACTGTTATTTGTCAAACATTTCCTGTTGCAGGATCTGGTACTTATCCACCTAATATTAATGTTCAGTGGGGAAGATTTCGGGGAGTTTGGAGGATGCAAATGCAAAAATGGAATAGAATTATGTTTTCATTAGTGTATAATAAATACAATACAGTAAACTCAACTCTGGCTGATGTTTAAACTCAGTCTTAACCCATAAGAACAGCAAAACTATTGGTTGAATTCATACCAAATTGGGTTTTTAGATTGCCAGTGACCCAGAATAGATTTATTTATCAGCTAACATTTGCTTAGAGGTCTTATTCATGTCTTTGTGCACAAGAAATCAATATAAGTGAATCCCCAAAGGAACTTTGTGTTGGTAAATGTAAGTTATGCAAATTTACAGGATTTCAATTCTGTTGCAACATGGTGATGGTCATATGAACTATGTTTTCAGGTCAAAAATGTCCAATTTCATCACAATTAATGCTATATTTTCATGTCACCAATGGCCAAGTTATATTTGAACTGAATTTACCTGAAAAACAAATATTCTATTCTTTTAGATTCCCCGATTTTTCTTACAAGATTCTATCCTACATATCACATGTTTTATTTTTACAAGTTGCAATATGGAGTATGGTGCTGATCCTCCTTATGTTACGCCAATACATACATTAAGAATGTCACACGTCACTTTTTAAATCAACAGTTTTCTAATAATAAGCATTTTTATAAAGAAATAACAATTCTATAGTGTTATTTACTCTTTAGTATGATGATAAACTATACAATAAATAATTCTGATCCTAGTTTTTGCACAGGGATCATTTGTGGAAACGGTGACATGGCTGCCGAGCATCAGTATGATGGGATCTGTAACAACCATGTCACATCCATCCACTGCCACATTTTGTGTTTTTGTGTCAGCTGTTATTGTTTTAGATCCACAATACTAACGTTTATGAATAAGAGGATAATTAGCAATAGTAAGTATATAAGTTTATTACTAATAAAGTACTGGTACTGACCAGATCATCATGGGTAATGTCACGTCCGTCCACCAGCAAAAGTTTTCACATACACGTGCTATTCAAAATCCAATATTTCCGAAAATATAGCTTCCACTGTCAAATAATATCAGTAGTCTGTGCACAAATGTATTAGCATTATTTCAACACAGTTCTATGCATTTATTACAACTTTTTTTTTTTGACAAAAATGGCCACTCATTTGACCCCCTAAGGAAATTTTAGCTGTTATTTATCTTATTTATTTCATTTATTTCGTTCATTGTTGTGCATTTCATCAGCAGACATTCACTAATCATCAGGTGAACAAACATATACACACCCATGCTCGAAAAGGAGCAGGATGAAGAAAATCTTATATTTCCTGCCCCCTTCTAAATAATAGCCTCAATTGTTAGCGATACACAACTAGTTATAAAATCATACTGTATAAAGTCAGACAAACCAAACTAAATACATCCAAAGATAATACAAAATGAAAACAAAACCAAGTGCAAAACTACATGTCCAGGAAGTACAAAGCCAACAAAATGTAGGTAAATATATACCTGACAAAATGATGCAAAACAATTACGATACCAGACCAAAATAAGTAAATAACTATGTCACAAGATGCAAAACAAATACGAAGCAAAATGTAAAAACTTATAACTATTTGTATAATCTTATTGTTCTGTCTTTATACACTTTTTTTAGTTGGAATATGTTTTTACAGTCCTACAGCTCA
Source organism: Sphaeramia orbicularis (assembly GCF_902148855.1). Lineage (NCBI taxonomy): Eukaryota > Metazoa > Chordata > Actinopteri > Kurtiformes > Apogonidae > Sphaeramia > Sphaeramia orbicularis. The sequence goes on along the minus strand of NC_043974.1, from coordinate 16,599,339 downwards.
TTATAAAGACAATTCCAGAGTTTAACACACACCACTGATATATACATCTGCTTCAAAGATGTGGTTACATTACAAAAGTAGGTCAAAGTTCAAATTTTTTATAAATGTATTGATTTTTTTTTTTTTTTTTTTTACTATTGCTTGAATTCATTCATAATTGGGTTTATAGATTGCCAGTGACCCAGAATAGATGTGATTACATTTTTTATGAATTTTTAAAATATTATTTCTTCTCCCATTTACTAATAATGGCCGAAATTTCAAATGTCTGTAAAAACGTCAATTTTGTTTCAATTTACTTCAAACTTGACACATATATAGAGGCTATTGATATGATGACATCAGCTGGATCCATGCTACAATACATAAACTACAATACATGCAAGGGGCGGGGTTTGTTGTGCCTGGAACCACTTATTTAAAAAAGTTCTCACATAGCTGGCATTGGTTTTCTCAATATTTCAAAGGTTTGCTCAAAAATTTGCTCAACAATTATCTGGAACATTTGTGAATCATTCATTATTTGGGTATTCATTGACTTCTTTCACACCAAGGAGCAGTTCATCCTCAGGCAAATTAATAACGAAGACCATTTATACAAAGCAGACACAGTTAAATTAACTATTGGCACCAAATCACCAAAAGAGGTCAAACCTAGGGGTCAATTTGTGGTTTTAAAGCCTTGTGAAATGAGTGGAGTGGACCGTTGGCTCTGTGGAGGTCTGCTCTCACTGAATGCCCTTCTTAGTTTTTGCTTCTGGTTTGTTTTTTTTAACTCCCGTTTTGCCAGGGTTCATTCACTGCAGTAATTCTCCTGCAAGGACACATTGTGTTGCAGTGCATGTGCTGTAGGGGACACTATGACAAGGTTGTCTGCAGACAGAAGACATTTTTTTCTCTCGGTCCCCTACGCTGAGCCCATGTGACGCAGATGACTGCAGGGTCGTAGCCAACACATTAATATAAATGTTGAATTGTGTGGAGCTCAGCCGGCGTCCATGCCTCATACTTCTCTTCTGGCTCAAACATTTTATTCTTCTGCTTCCAATTTCATTCTTTGGGAACAACTGCTGTGTGTTTTATTTATTTATTTTTTTCTTTTAGCCTTCTGATGTGGAGGATTTGCACATCTTTGCTTCAGTTGTTGCTTCTTACTCATACAACTTCCTTTTTCACTTTCCTCTTTCCTTGATGCCGTATGAGATGGGCCTCTTTCGCTGATTTTCTGATTAGGACATTTCTGTGACTTGCACAATCCGTTCCGCTTGAAATCAAAAAACAGGAAGCTGTGCATCAATTTTGAGGATGTTATGAGCAGATTCATAATGTTGCAGAGCATGTTGCTATAATAACTTCGCCAAATGAAACGGCAAAACAAGTGCTTTGTCACAGCTTGTTAAAATGACCATTATCAACATGCTTCTATTAGTGCCTTCTAAAATACATTCCGACTGTTCATATGAGCATTTCTGAAGCTGTTCATTTCATTTTTATGTCTTTTATATGTAATAATGGTACATTTAGTCATCATTAATTGGTAGAATCTGTTGCCCCTGCACTTCCTTACATCTATCTTTTGTTTATATACTGAGTTTTCCATTTCTTTCAATCATAAAACTACTTTAAACTAGTGATGTCCCGATCTGGATTTTTTTGCTTCTGATCCAATCCAGTTTTTTTTAGGATCAGTTTTGCCCATACCGATGTGATACCGATCCAATACTGACTTTTTACAATGAAATTTTATTATGCTATTATTTTACATGAGATCACAATTGGGCTGAATGTGGAACCTGAACTAAAAGAACTATTGCTGCGTTTCCATTGAGTGGTACCGGCTCGGCTCGGCTCGGCTCTGCTCGACTCGGTATTCCTGCAGACCGTTTCCATTACAGGATACTACTGACTTTACAGTACCCGGACGTCATAGCGATGTGGCGCGTTATTTCTGTGTCGCCTGTTCAGAGAGTTGCTGATAAACTCACTTGTTGCATGTTGTCTCGTCTGAATTTTTACGTCGGCCACCAAACACTGAATCTCCTCGACCAACCATGGTGTAGTTTTGGGCTGTTATCATGTGGATTATTGTACTGCTATATTTACTGTCAATTTCCACATCTGTTTTTTGTAAAACAGCGGGTCACAGAGAAAACTGTCTGACTAATCAGTGGTCTGCAGCGTTATACGTCACGGTTTAGTATTGCTTGGAACCTCGGCGGAGGTGATACCAAAAAAATAGTACCGGGTACCAGATTCCAGGTCCTTTTCGTAATGGAAACGTAAAAAGGCTGAGCTGAGTTGAGTCGAGTCGGTACCATGCAGTGGAAATGTGGCATATGACACCTTTGACTCTTAATAACTTTAGTATAATTTTTGCACTTTCCAAATTCATACTGTCGGACAAATCAGAACCTTTGGCAGGCCGTTTTTGGCCACTGCTGTCGCCGGTCTATGGACGGTCCGTTCAGGTATTATATGGGGGTGCCTTCTGTGCCATACATTAGTGATGCGCACATCAGCAGGTTACTCACAGGTCGGGTTGACTCAAAACAATGTCAGTTTATTTGCGGGGCGGGTTGGGTCGGGTTAAATAATTCCACAAAAGCCCCATGGGTTACAAAAATCAAACCGACTCACGCATCACTACTGCACGTACCTCTGAATGAGTACGTGCAGAGTGAAAATGAAACTTTTAGATGTTTTACTAATTCATTCTAAGCCTCCCGCTGATGTACAGCACATTTTTCTTTTCCCTACCTTCAGTAACTTTAACCCTTTCATGCATAGTGGTCACTACAGTTGACAGCTATTCTCCAGCTGTTCTCTTGTACATTCATGGATTTTATTGTTTTAGTTCCATATCAGCCAACACAATGGACACCTATGCATCATCCCATACATTGTAATTCATACCATTACTGTAACTTTGCTGTTTTTGATAAACCTGATCTGCAGTAACATGTTTGAGTGTAAATAAATTGCTTGTTATTGTTAAAAGACTGTAATTAACCATTTTTCTTAAACAAAAAGTTTTGGTTTTTTTTGCATATTATCTCCATAAAGTGAGTAATAACTAATATTAGAGTATGTTAAAATGTGACAAAACATCAGATTAGCAACATTAAAAACATTTATTTCATACTTTTCACACAGTGTATCAGTAAATACATGTTTCTTTGTTTCAAAAATTAAATACATGGTGTCCAGCTGAGTGGATATTATTGCAACTCCATGAAAAATATGTTCATAATTTTTTTTTTGGATTGCATTGTTTTGTTTTGTTTTTTATGCCTAAAGAGGAATAAAAACACTTAGGAAAAATAACTTGATTAAGGTCAAAAAACGGTATTCAAAATCTCCCTGAAAGGACATTTTAGAGACAGTTTGACCCACATTTTTATTTTTAAATTCATTTTTGCTTTAGTTGGACCATAAGGGATTATCCAGAACAAGGAGCCACTTTATAGTGAAATAAATGTTGGAATGGCAGTTCGCTCTCTTAAAGTTCGCTCTCTGACTGGACATTGTTGTGTTTTGACCAATTAAGGTTCTCATAATTCATGCATGAAAGGGTTAATTTGAGGGAGCAGGATGTTTGCTCCCCCCCTCCCCCCAGAACCGGGCTCAGATCGGCCTGATCTCATCACTAAATCTGATCCAATCTTCTAAAAAATGCCTCATCAGCAGCCGATACCAATCTGTAGATCAGGTCAGGACATCCCTACTTTTTTATTATGTTTAAAATGTACGCATACATGGAAAATGTGTGTGAAGTACAGAATGTTACCACCAGTGATACAACTAATCAGTTTGACAGTAGTACTTGGCTCCAGTAATGTCTGATTGATTGACCTGAGTGTCCCACAGCTAGTTTGATGTTCAGTTCCAGTTTTGTCGATTCATATTTTTGAGGTTGATGTTCAGTCATTTTATGTTTATGTTTATGCATTTGGCAGATGCTTTTTTCCAAAGCGACTTACAGGGGAAAACCAATCAAATCACTCAATCAATCAAATTTTATTTATATAGCGCCAGATCACAACAAAAAAGTTATCTCATGACACTTTATATATAGAGTTGGTCAAAACCAGACTCTAAGCCAATTTACAGAAACCCAACAGAATCCTCCAGGAGCAAACACTTGTGACTGGTGACAGTGGTGAGGAAAAACTTCCCTTTAACAGCAGAAACCTGGAGCAGACCCAGACTCCTGGAGGATGGCCGTCTGCCTTGACCAGTTGGGGTTAAAGAGAGAGCGATAGAGATAGAGACTGGGGGAGAGGGGGAGAAGGGGGGAGTAGGGGGAGACACATGGAGGCAGTTGAGGATAAGTGAGTGATGATGATGAAGGCAGGAGAGAGGCAGGACCACCGCAGCAGGTCCAGAGATAATCCTGGGAAAATCTGTGATAATCCTGGGAAAAACCTTATTAAAATTTTCAGCAATGTGTGTGTGTGTGTGTGTGTGTGTGTGTGTGTGTGTGTGTGTGGGGGGGGGGCATATTGGCTGATTAATCAATTGTTTTTTCTTATAATACCAGACTCACCTCTACTCAGCATAAATCCAACAAAAAGTGGCATTTTATAACACAAAGGCACAGATAATGTAAATTTCCGTGACTTTGCGTGTTGCATTTGTAGTGTAATTCCTTCGTGGTGGTACATGGATGGAAAAACGTACTTATTTGGCAGAGGTGCTCACATTCTTTGATTTTTCTTCCTGACAGACTGTTGCTGTCAAGACAGAGGCATCGATACCGTGCTCATTTGCAAGATACAGTGTCATTGTAGACCTAAACTTTTACAGTGTTGAACATTTCTCTCCATTGCCGTGAAAGTCGAGTATTTATTGGCCGTCTGAAACAGAACAACAGGCCTGAGAGCCCAGCCAGCTGTTACTTAAGTCTACAAATGAACTGCTGCCAAGAGCTGGCAGAGAGACATCGGTAGATAACGGTGAGGGGAGGGGGAGTCGAAGTGACCCATTGCCCTACTGACAGAAAAACACATGAGGAAACACACACTAGATGCGCAAAAACACACATTCTCCGCTTGTTCACACACTTTCTCAGACGTTAAGTATTACCATCTGTTGTTAATCGCTCTCTCCATCCATTTTCTACCTTTCTTTCTTGTTTACACACACTCGGGATGAACTGGTCTGAGAACAACCCTCACACTCAGGACTTCACTTTGCTGCCCCAGGGAGCGTTCACAACACCAGCAGTGTTCAGGTGGGCTGATAAACCACTGACACTATGGGTGATTAAGAGTCACCCTCTCTTTGACCCTCTCCTGCGTATAGCAAACACTCAAGAAGCAACACTTAAGACTATCCCCACTCCAGCCCCCTGCCTTTGCATAATCATATCATAATGGATTACACCAACATGTACCACATCTACCATGACCTAAATTAAATTAAGGCCAACAATAAATTGTGTTTTGCTTTACGAGGCTGAAAGGTACGGTAAGCAAGGTTTCTTATCAAAAGAAGAATGGCTCAGAGCCTAACGAGCCTGAAAGAGAAAAGCGTTAAAAAAATAAAAAAGGTGTAATTGAAGAATTGTTCATTTCTGAATTGAGCATATTGCGCTGAGCCTCAAAGCCGCTAACGCAGGAGAGCTGAGGGAGGACATTCATCACGCCGCCGCGGAGGGGTACGTGCTGTTGTGAGGGGGAACGCGGCGATAAGACAACAAAGAAGCGATAGCAGCCAGGTTTCAGGTGCTGTTTCCCACGGCGACATCAAAACACAGCTAGCTCTTCTGCCAGACACTGTACGCCAACATAAATACTTTATTTGTGATTACAGTGATCACAGGCCGGTGGTAGAGCTACGCTAAGTTAATGGACTCTGGATGAGGAAAAAAGAAATCAATGGCAGAGCTGCAGTTAATGTAATTATACGTCCCTCCGCAGTCCTCGAAGAGACATCTGGAAAAACAGCACTCGCATCTGGGGCCCGACAAGGGGCCGCGAATACACAGTACAGCAGACGACCTAACTCAATCAATGCAGCATGACGGCTTCTATGGAAGAGGCACCGAGGAAAAGTAAAGGATTACACTTACAGCACAGATATCAACAGAGCTGGATATTACTCTTAGTGAAGCTGTCCTTTGTATTTTAATATTCATAAGCAACTTCAAATCAAATGGTGGTCAAATATTAAGCAGCAACACAGATGGGTGTTTTTAATGCTGTCCACCCCACACAGACAACCAGAGAATCTACTTCTGATTTTAAGCGTTAAATAACTTTTGTGCCACTAATCCTATTAATACATTTAGATAATTCAGAGAAAATGCTGCTTTTCAGCTTTTTGTTGCCAATAGATATGACTCATTTGGATCTTCAGAGGCTCCGTAGTGAACGTGGAAACACTGTCATCTTCTACAACACTGATCCACCAGTAAAACCCATGGAATTTAACAAATGACAGTGGTTGTAAACACATGTTTTTATGTTTAGTTAATAGTACATACATATTGAAAAAGTCAGTTGTTCTTCACTTTTCCATTTCTGTTGCAAAAATCTTTCAATTTACTTAAAACATCTACATCAGGGGTGTCAAACTCATTTTCTTCCAGGGGCCACATTCAGCTCAATTTGATCTCCAGTGGGCCGGACCAGTCAAATAATAGCATAATAGCCTGTAAATAATGAAGACTCCAGATTTTTTATATGCAAAAAATAACATTAAATTATGAAAACATTTACATTTGACAAACTATCCAAACAAAAAAGATGTGAATAACCTGAAAAAAATGAAATTTCTGAGGAAAAATAATAAGAAATAATAATAAGAAAAATCTGATCAATATCATGCTTCAACTTATGATTTATACATGTGCATTACACATCAGATCTACCAAGACACAAAACAGGCAGATTATTGTTAAAATTGCACTTATTTTCCTTTAGACATTTCAGGTTGTTCATATTTGTTCAGGTTATTGACGTTTTATTATTAAAGGATATCAGAATTTAATGTTCTTTGCAGTAAATCAAAGAGAAAAAATTGGTGTTGCCATTATTTACAGGCATGATGTCATATTATTTTTTTCACATGAAACCAAGAAGAAAATTTGGAGTTATTATTTCTAGGTTATTACTCTATTATTTTCGAGTTTGACACCCTTGACGGATAATATCTTCTGCACTTTGCAAATTCATCCCGCGGGCCAGATTGGAACCTTTGGCGGGCCGGTTTTGGCCCCCGGGCCACATGTTTGACACCTGTGATCTACATGAACTGATTTTTACTGAAAAATGGAAAACGGAGAGGATAGCAATACAATAAATTGTAATAACTCACTCAGGACATGTTAAATGTGCAAAAAACACATATGGAATTTGCCCCAAAAGGGTCTTTAAGGGTTAAATAAGCACCAGTTCAGCTCAAAGATTCATGAAGAGACTAAAGCGTTTCGAAATGTTTCAGGGAAAAGTTGCAGCACCGTGAACAGACTGATGGTATCACCTGTGACTCATTTTGTCAAGTTACGAATGGCTGCTTTTATAAGTATTCTCAGAATTTATTGGCTGTAGCTCATTTGTCATCCTACTGGTGAAATGTTGCTTAGTTTGTGTTTTCTCTGCTTATTAAGTGTCACCAACTGCTCTGAATAATGGAACTTTTCCAGGTATTGAAAGGAGAATTTGTCCTTCACAAATGCAGCTAACTTACTAACACTGTCCTCCTTCGTATTCTACTACAAATGATTTTCATTGGGAAGAAGTGAAATGCTTGTAGTAATGACTAAAATACAGAGTGACCTCAGTCTCTTCAGGTCACATTGGTTAGATAAGTTTTATTAGACTGTAGACCAATGGGTTTCATTGACAGTATTCAGACTGAAAAAGAAGCGTCTGTGTGTGTGTGTGTGTGTGTGTGTGTGTGTGTGTGTGTGTGTGTGTGTGTGTGTATCTGCACAGTTCTGACAAATTGAGATGTTTTTAATTTGGTACCTACAGGTGAGGAATAGTCCTGTCTCTACATTAAATAACTCGGCAAGTTGATTGGACTACTATTAACTTCAGTCCCTAGATATCGGTATTAATATGACCCGTGGTTCCCCGCAGGTCAACGTGCTAGTACAATATAATTACAAAGGAATAGTCCCATCTCCGCATTAAATATCTTGGCAAGTTGGACCAATATTTTGGGAGATATCAGTCATTTTGGAATAGATTAGTCTTACGATCGTGTTGCGTTGCCCATGATGTTTGACTAAAAGCGCAGTACCATGCAGCATGATGGGAAATGAAGTTATAAACAAGAATGACGCATTTACTAACTTCAGTCCTAGATATTGGTATTAATATGGTTCCCCTCAGGTCAACGCGCTAGTTCAGTGGTCCCAACCTTTTCTGGCTCATGACCCCATTTTAACATCACACATATCTGGTGACCCCAGAGATTCAAAATAGAGACTTTTTTTTTGCTGAACTTAATTTGTTTTTGATCATGTAATAGTTTGCTATACTATGTTGCAAATAAACATTAATTTTAGTCAACATTTAGTCTACATAATGTATATTATTATGGACGGAGGCAGAAAAGCCAGTCAAATGTTTGGACTCACCTTCTCATTTAAATAACATGAGATGGACCACAGATGGCCAACAAGTGCTCAACATCACTGGGAACTCCTTCATGACTACCTCATGAAGCTCATCAAGAGAATGCCAAGAATGTGCAAAGCAGTAATAAAAGCAAAATGTGTCTATTTTGAAGAATCTAAAATATAAAACATGCTTTGAGTTATGTCACACTTTTTTTTGAACTACATAATTCCATGTGTGTTCATTCGTAGTTTAATGCCTTCAGTGAGAATCTACAATGTAAATAGTCATGAAAATAAAGAAAAACCAGGTGAGTCCAGACTTTTGACTGGTAGTGTAGATTACTGCACAAAGTGAGAATTTTATTTTCCTTGGTCAGGATATGTACAGTCAGTCCAGCTTGGATTTCCAAGGCTGACAATTAATACTGAACAAACAAGAACTCAAACTATGAATTATGAAAGAGCTGCAGCATCTGAAACCGACCACAATGAACATTTGAACGATAAACAGTACCACAGTGCTTCAGTTTCAGCTTCAGTTTGTCATGTCTTTTATGGATTGGGATTGTCTCTCTCAACTCACCATATATTTTTTTATTAGTACGTTTTGTTTTTATTTGTATCACTTACTAGAAATTTTAGGCGACCCCACGTGGGGTCCCGACCCCAAGGTTGAAAAACACTGCGCTAGTACAATATAACTACAGAAGCCCACCACCACTGCAGCTCTTTAAAACAGTGGAATGTGTCGGCGCTGACCTGCCACTTCATTTCTCTCTGACCTACAGTCAACATCACACTGTTGTCACATCTTCAGTCCTGGTCAACCAGCGACCTCTGTGTTCGTCACACTGGCTCTAATTGGCCTCATCGCCCGTTCATGGCCCATCAGCCATGTGTGAAGTGTGCTGTCAGCTTCCTGAGCCACTGTCACAACATCAAGGTTAATGGCATCAGTTGAGAAGATGAGGAGGAAGGGTCTCACAGGGCACTGGTGTGTTTGTGAAGCTACTAGGCAACACTATCGAGTTTCACATGGAAAAGTCAACATTTCAACCTCAGCTGTGCACATATCAAACTGTTAAAAATATCAGCATGTATTTTTGCATGAATTTCATTCATTTTCACAAAAAACAGCCTATATCTGCTTTGTACATTTTTGTTTGGATCCAATTAAAAAGTTGCACAAGTTTGCACCAGTCTGAACCACTTTCACCTTTAACCCATAAACACCCAGTGCTACTTTTGTGGCAGTTCCCGAATGAATCTTTCTTCCTATTTAAATTTTCTTATGTGGTTCATCACCATTTATTATATTATCCTCTGTATTATGCATTTTTTCAGTGAAAATCAGGTATTTTCCTATATTTAATTGACTGATCATGTACTTTAATCATCATTTTGATATTACATTTGAGAGTTATTATATCAAAAACAAAAAACTTAAGAAAAAGTGACTTTTCCAGTAAAATATATAATTAACTGAACATAAAAACAAGCGTCTCCAACAACTGTCATTTATCGAAGTACGAGGGTTTTACTGGTGAATCAATGTTGTAGACGATGACAGTGTTTCCACGTTCACTACAGAGCCTCTGAACATCCAAATGGGTCATATCTGATGACCATGAAAAGACGACAAACTGTATTTTACACCAATTACTTACATGTATTGAAAGGATTAGTGGATAAACAGGTATTAAACTAAAACTATTGGGATAAGTAGTCGTCTGTATGCAACAACAATCTGTACATGCGCTTATATTTGTAAACTTGTGGGTGGATGTATGTCCTCTATTAGATGTAAGAGCAAAATGTATGAAACTCATTAATGAATACAAAGTGATGTCACAGAGGAACCATTTCACACACCTGGACATGATCTGATGCAACATGAGACTATATCTGAATGACCTGACATGGACTAAAACAGGACAATATCCATGCTAACTCAACCCTCTTATCATGAGGGGATAATATTGTGACTCATTGACCCACTTTGTTAATGTTGTACTTTAAGTTTTGATACTGCCATGTCTGTGCTTGTTGACGTCTGTTGCTTCTTATGTCTTTGCATTGTCGTTTTATTGTCTGTTTGATTAAATATGTAAAATTTGTCAAAAATAAAGTATATATAAAAAAAAAACAGGTATTAAACAGTTTAGATCAGAAGATGGATTGAATTGCCAGTGGCTGTTCAGGTCTTTATGGGTTAAACTGAATAGTAAACACTTGTTGCAACAATGAAAGATTAGAAAATATACACAGAATACCTGTAACTACATGGTTTTTGTTCAGTTTAGTTAACTTTAGGTATTATCCACAGTGAAATTTTGTTCTGATGCCAGCTTATTTACATGTACCTAGGGATGGGAATCGTTAAGAATTTAACGATTCTGATTCCATTATTGATATTGCTTATCGATCCGATTCCTTATCGATTCTCATTGGGTGAGGGAATAAAAGAGTAGAAACGGGTGTGTTTGCACAAACTGTCTTTTGTATTTCCATCTCTGCACAGAAAATATAACATATATGGTATGTACAAATAATAATAACAGATGATGCTGGGTCGGTTGGGGGGGGGGGGGGGGGGGGGCACAGTGAAAGTGAAACTACAGACGTTTTACTAATTCCTCTATTGCCGCATTTCTACTATGTGGAACCGGTTCAACTCGGCTTGTCTCTCGTTGTTGTGCACCCCATTTCCTTTCCCTTCTTACCTTCGGAAACTTGTATTTGAGGAGTTACGATGTTTGTTGCCCGCACCGGAACCGGCCCGGCGTTCACACTGCTGCTACATTCACAAGCACTGCTGAGTATCAAATACGTGACATTCCTGTAAATGAATCACATGCTGTGGACAAATGTTTGAGCATATTGGAGGGATTCCACCCTTTTGAAGACATAGAAGCTTTGACAGCGTTCCAATTAAGTGGACCTGGTGTCATCTTTATAGACCGTTTCTGCCTCAACGCCATGTTGGCTACGTTCTGACCAAAACAATGCAGCGTACATGTGACGTCATCGCGCATGCACAACGAAGGCGGAATCGATAAGCAGAATCATTAAACAGGCAGGCAAACGATTCCAAGGAATCGATCTACTGGGAACCGGTTCTCAAAAAGAACCGGTTCTCGATTCCCATCCCTACATGTATCACAAACTTTTGCCTGTTAGTTTGAAGGAAATGTTGTTGATGTGAACCAGATACAACATTAAAATTATTGTATTTCCAAATAACGTGCATTTTTACAGAGTTCTGTGATAGTGAAGACACGAGTTAAAAACACACAAGCCTGATGTGGCCTGATGCAAATATTCAGCCTCAGACACAGAGCTGTTATTGTTAAAATAACTCTAACAACAGTGTTTCTCTCTGATCTGCTGAACTTTCCTCTCACTGACAGCGGTTCACTGAATTCCACAGATCTCATGTCAGTTACCTGCCACTTCATTTCCATTTACTCCACTTATTTTGTCCTGTGCGGTGGTTATATAACCGCTGTTACCAAAGGAATCTGTTTACTGTAGCTGTCACTGAAGAGAATAAGCACATGATCATCGCTCTGTGCAATTTGTGAATAGTTCGGACAATTTGCTTCTGCTTTTTCTGCTTTATGTGACAGACACGTGGGGCCGGAACTGCAAAAAAATAGACTGCACCCACAATTTACTCAGTTTTTTTTTTTACACGTTCAAAAACCATGAAATGATATGATATGCTAATAAGTTAAGTTTTGCACCTAAGTACTGTGTCCCTCTGCTTTAGATCAGACGTTCTAGTGTTCTGGGTGGGGTTCTATATTTCAGTCAATGGTTGGTCCACGAGGGAAAAAGGCAAATAACCTTACGTTGCACTCTTTAATAAGAAAAAATGCCCACACACAGTTCTCCACAACATTCATGCTTCTATACTGTTCCATTTCTGTAACACAATTTACAGAAATGTCCATCAAAATATGCTCCAGTTTCTGTAATGCATGTCTGACTCAAATAATCTCATGTGTTAATGAACTTTTTTCTGCAGAAACCTTTGTGCTGATGCTGTGTTTAATGTTGCAGACTCCACACAAACCACACAATGCAGCTGCTGTGATGTCATTAACAGCATATGTGTGGATCTGTCTGTCACTCTGGGGCGCTGATGAGGGGGGGTAAACATGACAAATTCATGGGGCCCAGTAGTGGAGGGGGCCCAGTGGATATAGAAGTTGTGGGGATTTTGTGTAAGATCCGGTGCATAAGAGAGGTGTAGAAGTCAGGAAGCGAACATTGAAAGAAAGACGTTGTTTATGGTGCACACCCCCACATACCACCCCCCCCCACCCCCCACCCCCCGTCTGACAGATTGAGAAGATAGTCCATTTCTGTAGGGTCCAGAATAGGGATGCAAATATGGAAGTAAATCTGTCTTATCAGATTTTGAATAATAAAAGCCACTGAATTTCTAGCACTGAATTTTTTTGCACTGAAATTAAGTATCTGAATTTTTTCTTTTGCACTTAAATTAAGTATCTGAATTTTTTTTTGCACTGAAATTAAGTATCTAAATTTTTTGTCTCTCAATTTTACTATGTTCATAAATTTAGAATAAAAAAATTCAGAAGCAAAAAATTAAGACGCAAAAAATTCAGATCGCATATCCTGGACACCAAGGATAAACAATCGATTCTATCTCAAGTCGAACCGACAGCCAGCCAATCAAATTACGTTAGGTTGGTCATGTGACACTGGTGCAGGAAGACGGTCAGCGTGTATATGTGATCTGAATTTTTTGCATCTGAATTTTTTGCTTTTGAATTTTTTGTATCTGAATTTTTTGTATCTGAATTTTTTTTAAATTCTAAAGTTATGAACATAGTTGAATTCAGAGACAAAAAATTCAGACACTTAATTTCAGTGCAAAAAAAAAATTCAGACACTTAATTTCAGTGCAAAAAAATGTAGTGCTAGAAATTCAATAGCTTTTATAATTCAAAATCTGATGAGACAGATTTACTTCCATATGTAAACAGTTAATCGACTAACAATTAATTGTTGACAAGAATTTGCTCAATTAAATTATTAATTGTTGGTTAATTGCCCTTTTCCACATCCTGTCCGAAGGCTCCCGGTTTGTCCACGCTGCCACACTGTCGCCGGAATAGCCAGTCATCGAACCGGATCATGGCATTAGTTAGTTAGAGTGGCTTTAGGGGCATGGTGGAGCCAAACACAGACCTGTTTGTTTGTGGGAGCGGTACATCTCCAACTAAATACACGCACAAATGCGGGGTAGGTATCGGATCAGAGCGTTTTCCCTGGAGGTTGGTCTACTCCACGGTCATCTGGACTATCTGCTCAGTGAGACAGAAGTACAGAAGTTGAAAACCTCCTCCAGGCTCCTGATCCAGGACACAGGTATGTCTCGCATTATGTCCCACAGTCACCCCGGTGGCCATGGTAAAATAGTGGAAGAAAATAGTGAGGAGTGGGGTGGGGGGATCCATTTCTTCTAAACTGCCCCTCTCCATTTATTTGAATTTCTCTGCAGAATTTCTTTAGTTCTACTCCATAAATGTCATTGTCTGCACTGTATCCAATGGTTCAATAAATCAATCATTAAGGAAAATATAAACAATATTTAGCTTTTATTCTTATAGACCCTATCGAAAGAGAAATTCAGGTTCTCAGGAAAATCACTGTTTATTAATTAATCGTTAATCGATTGATAAGATCAACCAACTAATGATTAAAGGATTAATCAATAATTTGCGTTCCTAATCCAGAAAGATTATGCTTTCATGGGGCCCATAACTGGTAGTGGCACCCATGCTGTCACTAATGTACATTCTTCAAAGGTTTACACCCCAGTCCTGCAGGATAATAAACATTAACAGATATGGATATGTATTAAAGCCATCAGCTGTTGTTATATTTAAAAACCGAAACTCAGAGATGACATGTTATCAACCTCATCATTCCAGTATCTGACAGAAATTCCCAAACCTGACATCACTTAACATTTGCATTTATCACCAGGCTATATTTGCACCTGCCAAACTTTGAGTGCAAGGCGAGGCTTATTTGCATAGATCTGATTTTGTGCCGAGTGCATGAATGTTCACTAATCTACATCCACACAAATAACAAAGGCACAGCACCGTGTTCTGAAATGCCAAATTCCAGCCTTTGCAGGTGCACACACAATATTTTTTTTTTCACTCATTTGCACTTGTTTTGTGCCTGTAAAAGCTGCACAGTCTTTTCATGGGTTTTCTCATAGTAGAAATAGGCAGGAAAGACAGGCGCTCCCCTGACACATTTCTGGACATTGTACCATAACACTGTGCTATAGAGCAGCCACGGCAACTTCTCTGGACGTTTTCCATCCATGTGTGTCCAGCACAAAACCTGGAGCTGGAGTTTAAAAGCAGTAATAATATATTATCAGCTACTCCAGCCTCTTGAGGAACCATAATTTGTCCAAACAGTAAGACAAACAAGCCAGCAGGTTGCCCCTAATGTAAATCCCTGTACACTTAAGCACCTTTAAAAAAGATTTCTTCTAAAATCTGATTTATTACATCTCCAGGAAACTCATGCAGCTTACCCCAGTATAGGCTTTTATTCTATTTTTCCTCACAAAAATCCCTGCAATGGAAGGACTGATAGCAAAGTTAGTATGACCCCTCTAAGCCTTTGTGTCACTTTTACAGAAAATAAGCATCATTTCCTTATAAATTATCTGTAATACTGGATAGAAAACAGCAAAAAAAAAAAAAAAAGTATCTCAAAAAGGTAGACACTGGGCTTTTAAGTGTAAGTATGTGCAGATGCTTAATGATGAATTTGCCACGAAACTAAACTACCCACTCAGTGAAACCACACAACTACAACTACACTGCTCTTATTATTTTATTATAACAGAGCAGTGAATATGAGTCCAGCAGAATTCTCCAGAAGATAAAGTGCTGTCTGTGAAGGGAGGGGCGGAAATAATTCAGCAGATCATAATGAAAAACTCTTGGTCAATCTGAGTTACTATAAACGAAACAATATGGTAGCAGTTGGAGCACTGCAGCATAAATCTGTGTATGGTGTTTTAAGCACCACCGACTGATCAAGACCGATTTAACCCTCCGGTATCCAGGTGCACTTTTCAGGCACACTTTGCACTTCGTTTGAAAAAATTTCATAGTATTTTTCACAATTTAAATAAGGTTAGAATTCAAAAGTTGTTCATTTTTGCACGATCTTTAAAATTCTGGCCGCCAACTAAAATGTTCACATTGTAAACAAAAGAAAATTACAAGACTAGCATCTGTCTCCCAAGTGTGCCTAAAACGCACTATTTCTTCCATTTGATATGTATGATTAGGGCTGACCTTGATTTACAAAAATAAAATCAAATTAGAGCAGAAAAATTAATCATATATAATATTTAATAGTTTGATTTATAGCTGTGCATTTTATACACACTTGGTGACAGATGCTAGTATTTTTGAACATTTGACCTAGCGCCAAAAATAATTATGCAAATTAACCAGTGTTGGAGTTAATCATTGACATATTCCAGGCTGCAAAAATCAAATAATATGTGATCCACTTTTTATGTAGTATTTTGAAAAAAACACAATTTTTGTGTTTTTTGCATTAAAAAAAAATGGTTTGCTTACATTACAAACACAGCATTTAAAGGGTTAAAAAATGTGACAATTATTGAATATTTGGTATTTTTATTTACGGCTCAAGTTGATGAAATAGAAAAAAGTGTGAAAGAATTAAAAACAAACTGTGTGAACATTTTCTTGACATTATTCCACAAGTGTGCCAAAAAGGCACACTTGGTGCTTAGTAAGGGCCTTGCTGGACGGGATACTGGAGGGTTAAGCAAATAAATATAAATATAAATATTTATAAATAAATATACGTTTTATTATAATTCATATTTCACTTCCCTGTTTCTCCTATGGTCCTAACTGTATGAAGCTGTGTTGTGGTTTGTGATTTTAATATGCAGCGACATGCAAAAGGTGTGTGAAGTGTGATTTGCACTGGCCATCAGTCAGAGTGGACTTAAGGCGTGAAGCGAAATGAGAGATGGCAACAAAGCCCTGCAGGACGGAGCCTTGGTCGTGGTCTGTCTGAGACGTTCAGTTTCAGAAGGTCACGTTTTGACAGATGAGGCTACGCTGTCTTTGGGGATACAAACACAACTGTGAACAAGACTGTACTCGGCACACATCACAGGTCACAGAGTGTGTATCTGTGTGCATTTAACCATGTAGAGATGTAGAGCAAGTATATAATGTTACAAGGCTGCACAGCTGCTCAAGCAGGACTTCCTCCACACATGCCAAACAGGAAGCTGAGCAGAGTCTGCAGGGTATACAAGCCCAAACCCCGTCACCTGTTCTGGGTTTCATATCAACATCTCTGCTTCTGCACTCTTCCCTCCTTCACCTCCACGACAAACTCTCAATAGTCGCTTTTCCATTGACCCTCAAAGTGGGCAAATATAACTTGCACATAAAAATTTACCTAATGGAAAAACAACAATTTCGCCAAAAGTCTCATTTTTTGATTAAAAGTTTTTGCGTTGGTTAGAGGTGGTTTTTTGGGTGTAGCACAAATGGTATATCAGGCAAAACCGCAATGGAAAGACCTTTTTTCACAACTAGAGTCAGGTGAATTAAAAAAAACAGATGTTGACGTATGTTACAACAAGCGAAGAAGAAACATGTCGCGGTATGTGTGGACACACCAGAAAACCCAATCATTTTTTAATTTAGTATGAGATAGAGGGGTAATATATAATAATAATGAATATATCTGTAAATCAACACCATATTTACGTTCGTCGCCATGTTTATGGAATGACTTCTTGTGTCATTTCAGAATAATAAACAAATCATCGCATTTGTGATTTAAAGGAAAAACCGACATTAAGCACTTTGTATTTTTGACATTTGGTAAATATCTGTAAAGTTTTGTGCAGATGTCCAATGGAAAAGCGACTACTGAAGGTATGTTCTGTTTCCTGTGAGTCCATCTAACCCTCCACAGCGTCTGTCTCTGTCTTTCCCACACTCCAACGAGTCGTTGAAGGACAATTCATTTCCTGATACTGACTCATACGTCACCCACCCCCCACTCCTCCTCACCCTCTCCCCTCGTCCCCTTCATCCCTTCATCCTTCCAGCTGAAGTTGCTCCAAACTGGAGTGATTTCTTGGGATTTTCTTCGGAGAAAGGAAGGCGGGCGCGGCTGGCATGGAGCTGCCAATCATCGTCTGAGCTGACAGACCGAGTTGGATTAAAGCAGATTAATAGAACAAAGCTCATTATTGATTTTAATCGCTATTAAACTGGAGACGCTGTGGGGCTGCAGCCAACTTCAAACAAACTAGTTCCTGGAGAAATAAAATCGATGGAGGAACTGGGATAATAAAAGCTGCTGCCAGGAGAGTGCTTAAAAAAATGCTCTCCAAACTTGTCTGTGTGCAGTCAGACTCTCTGAAGACCACGGTGCTAATTAACACCTTGTCAGGTCTGCTGCCTGGAGTACGGCAATACATTTAGCTCAACTAGACACACTCACAAGGGTCCGCCTCATCATTATGTACAATGGATGGCATGTGTTGCCCATTTCATTCGGTATCATCCCAGGGTGGCAGTGTAATCAAGGCTTTCATTAACATAAAGAGCGATTCTGCTTCATCTGTTAACCCTCAACAGAAAATCTGCAATTTAAATTAAACGTAAGTCTTTAAGAGCAATGCCAACATCCTGAGCTGTGAATGTGTGATATACTGAACAGAGCAGATAAAGCTGCGCCAGCCTTCGCAAACTAATTGAATGATACGGCCATTTGTTTTGATGCTATTAATATTTAATATTTGGTGATTACCCAAGTGGCACTTCTTTAATAGTGTACATGTTTACTTAATTCATTTTTCTTGCTTGCACACATATGCAGATATGCAGGCAGTCTTACCTGTAATATTACTGATCATGATTTCATTACTCTGTAAAGTGAATAAGCTGTCTGTATTTAAAACTTGAAACCGTGCCATGTTATTTTCCAGGCAGATTATCCTTCTTCCTCTTTCATATATATTTGTTTGTGTAGAATTAGTTTTGCTGTTATGAGATTAAGTCCTTCACTTCACTGCCTGCATAATTAGAATTATTTATGGGAAAATAAATCTCTCGCAATTAAGAAATAGCTTAAGATTTAGACAAACACTCATTAACTTTTGTGTGAGCTTTAAAGGTGTCGTCTGTGTTTTGGAGACTGGAACACAGCCATGTTAGCAGTTTCCTCCTGCTTTATTTTCAGCAGACTTTGGATCTGAAATATAATGAGGTTTATAACAAATGTATCCACGCATTCTAGAAAAATTATGTATATTTCCAAAAATATAGGCATATGGTGTCATAAATGTATCCCTTTAAGATTTACAGTCTATATTCTGCTTCTTTAAATGTAACATTTACACATGCTCATGGGCTTTGGTGCAGTTTGTGCTGAAAACTGGTCATTTATTGATATTAGTGACTCAGCATGGTTGGATTCTCAAGGAAAATCTGACCCAAATCCTCTACAAAGCAATGAGGAATACAAAGCAAAAAAGGAGAGCTGGATATTTTTAGGTTCATTATGATCAGAGAATGCTGCAGAAATAAAAAAAAAAAAGCAATTAGTACAAGTACATGTTTCATATATGTAACATAGTGGTTGTTTGTCATCTGGTCACCAGGGTAGGCTTGACCTCCATCCAGGACCCTCTGAAGGACTAAGTGTTTCTGAAAATAGATGAATGAAGGCAGACCATTCACTAAATGGACAGACCATGGGGTGTATCTCCTGCTTTCCATCACGTATGGTTGTATTATGGCAGTGACGACATGACCTCTAGAGTTGATCCACAGTTGGTCATGGCCACTCGTAAAACGACCATAATGGTGCGGTGCTCCGCTTCGCTAAAAATATGTGTGTGTGCTGAGTCTATGTTTGATGGACTTATTTCATGACCATGTCAACAACAGTCAGGACATCACATAAATGACAAAATAAAATGTATGCTTGTACGAAGTATCAGTATCAATATATTATCAAAATACTGTTACAAAACAATTATGATGATGAATATATTTCTGTCAACATAAAAACAGTCACTCAGTTTTTCACGTTGTTCAGAACTTTAATCTGTGTTAATTTTAAAACTTACAGCATGAGAATATAATTTAGCTCTCTGATGTTCTGAATGTGTCTCTTATATTATCATCTGACTGATACTGTGATTGGTTCATCCTACTTATTTTTACAAGTTAAAACAGATTGAACAAGTGGTTCCAGGCACAACAAACCCCGCCCCTCGCATGTATTGAAGCTTATTTTGTCATCGATCCAGCTGATGTCATCATGTCCATGCATTCGCTGATGTCAGCATATCAATAGTCTCTATATATGTGCCAAGTCTGAAGTAAATTGAAACAAAATTGATGTTTTTATAGACATTGGAAATTATGTCCATTATAAGTAAAAGGAAAAAAAAAGGGAAAAAAAAAAAAAAAAAAAAAAAAGTGAACTTTGACCTACTTTTCCCAAAATGAAACGAGATCTATTCTGGGTCACTGGCAATCTATAAACCTAATCTGGTATGAATTCAACCAATAGTTTTGCTGCTACAGACATGTGAAATTTTGCCCATTATAAGTAAATGGAAAAAAAAAAAAGATTTTAAAAATTCATAAAAGATTGGAACTTTGACCAACTATTTCCAAAATGTAATCAGATCTATTCTGGGTCACTGACAATCTATTGAACCAATAGTTTTGCTGCTAGAGTGTTAACAAACAAACAAACCGAACCAAAAACCAAACCCCTTGCCTCCCCTTTGGGGGGGGGGGGAATAAAGTAATACAATGAAGAAATGAAGTCATGTTGGAGCCATGATATGGCTTAGGTGCTCCCACTAAAAATCAGGGGTATGTTTGTAGTGACTACCTCTGCAGCAGATGTACAAGAAGGTTTGTGTGAGTTTCTGTGAAATGTAGATGTGAATGGATGAATAAGTTCGCATCAACACTAACTGGATGTCACTGAGACGCTTCATCCCTTTCACTGGCACCCCTTTAGTCTGTAAGTGGTAACCCTTTTTTTTTTTTGCAACTGACTAGGGCTGGGTAAAAAAAAATCGATTTAATTGATCTTAGATCGATTTCGTTTTAATTTTGCATAATCGATTAATAGTGGATGAGATTGATTTTTCAGAGCAGGACCGGGAGTACATGCAAGCGCAGCCAGCTCCGTCTTGTGAACCCCTGGGGAAGACGGGGTGTTTTGGTCTCGCTCACAACGGCTCTATAGGTGCGGAAAAGACGCAGAGGAAAGGTGGGGAAAACCCCTCCGCTGGAGGTCCTCCCGTCCTCAAACTCGAACCCACAGTGTGAAGGAACTGGCCGCCCGGAGGTTCTCCGAGGTGAGTCACAGAAGCTGGTCGTTCTTGGAATAATAAATTGGATGAATAGTAAAGCGACAATGTCCGACTCATATGATACGCTACCAGCTCCTGGACCAACAATCACGGAGCACAATCCCCCCCAGTGAGTAGAAGACACCAGCCATAAAACAGAATAAAGATGACAAAGAAGTCCGCTCTGAGCAACTGTAGAAACATGGGAATGTTTCTTATTTCAGAGCAGATTCAGCTACTTCCTGCTGAAATGTCATATTTATTCCCTTTCTTGATACCAGTATTGATGTATTGCATGACTGCGGTAGTCAAATAATCAGGTTACAATTCAAAATTGTACTTTGATATCACTAAATTAATCTGAATCAATCAATTAATACTGAATTGAATCGATATTGGATCAAATCGAACTGAATCGTGATTAATCGATTCAGAACCTTATGAATCAAAATCGAATCGAATATGGAAATTGGCCATGACACCCAGCCCGACAATTGACAATTGAATTTTTTCCTTAAAATGTAATCTTTCCTAAACAATCTATCTATATTTGTAGTATCTTAAATTGCAAAGGAGGACAGTGTTAGTAAGTTAGTTGCATTTGTGAAGGACAAATTCTCCTTTCAATACCTGGAAAAGTTCCATTATTCAGAGCAGTTGGTGACACTTAATAAGCAGAGAAAACACAAACTAAGCAACATTTCACCAGTAGGATGACAAATGAGCTACAGCCAATAAATTCTGAGAATACTTATAAAAGCAGCCATTCGTAACTTGACAAAATGAGTCACAGGTGATACCATCAGTCTGTTCACGGTGCTGCAACTTTTCCCTGAAACATTTCGAAATGCTTTAGTCTCTTCATGAATCTTTGAGCTGAACTGGGGTTTAAGAATCCAGAATTAATGTTTATTTAACCCTTAAATACCCTTCTGGGGCAAATTCCAAATGCATCTTATCCACATTTAACATTTCCTGAGTAATTTATTACAATTAATTGCCATATTATCTGCATCTTTTCAGTAAAAATTTGGTATTTTCCTATAATGATTTTACTGATCATGTAGATCAAGAGTGTCAAAATCATTTTAGTTCAGGAGCCACATACAATATGATGTCAAGTGTAATATATACCAGTATAATAATGGTAAATGGAGTGAATTTATGTAGTGCTACTGGGAGCAGTTTAGGGTTCAGTGTCTTGCCCAAGGACACTTCAAAAGTTAAAGCCAGGATTCAAACTGCCGACCCTTGGACTCATTTTGCCAGGATTCGAACCGCCAACCCTCTGGTCATCGGATAACCCACTCTACCAACTGAACCACAGCCACCCACACATGATAACAATGAAAAAAGTAAAATCTCTTTATGAAAAGTTTACATTTACAAAGTTTCCTTCAATATCTGAATAAGAAAAATAAGTGCAATTTTAAGAAGTTTATGCCTCAGTTTATCATTTACTTTACAATTTACAGATTATAGTGGATGTACAAATACACAAAAGATTTAGAAAAAAGCAGAATATTGTTAAAACTGCACTTTCTTCTCTTAAAACATTGTAGGTTGTTCATATTTGTTCAGGTTATTCACATTTTTTGTGAAAGAAAACATCATCATGTAATTTTACCTTTATTACACTAAAACAAAGACAAAAAAATTGGGGTTGTCCTTATTTATAGGTTATTATGAAGGGTTTTTACTGGTCTGACCCACTTGATCATATTGGCCTGATGGTAGAACCTAAACTAAAATGATTTTGACATCATTGATTGTTAATATCTTCAGTGTAAATTTTGCATTTAACAAATTCATTCCACTGGGCCGGATTGGACCCTTTGGCGGACCGGTTTTGACCCATGGGCCGTATGTTTGACACCTGTAATGTAGATGTTCATAAAAGCTCAGAGTAAACTCAAAGGTTACTATATCAAAACAGAGAAAACTGAAGAAAAAGTGACTTTTTCAACACTATATATCATTAGCTGAACATAAAAACAAGCATCTACACCCACTGTCATGTGTCAAAACATGGATTTTACTGGTGAATCAATATTATAGAAGATGACGGTGTTTCCACAATAACTACGGAGACTCTGAACATCCAAATGGATCATATCTGATGATGATAAAAAGCTGAGAAACTGCATTTTATCTGAATTATTTACACATATTAATAGGATAAATGGAGGAGATACTAAACATTTTAGATCAGTGGATGTTTGTTTTTTTGCCCATGTCGGCTGTTTAGGTGTCAGCTTCCTCAGTATTATGTTTGTGGACTGAGTTGTGTTCATGTGTAGAAAATGTGTTAGGTTAGGTAACATTAACGGACTAAAGAAGCTCAGATAAGGGACACTCAGAAACAGTCGTTAACAGGACGATCAAGACCTTAAACTGATGAACTGTTTGATATTTAACTTAGAAAAGACAGTTTATGGCCCATGTATGTGTATAATTTTATATCTGCACTGTAAGACCGGATAAATTGAGTTTACTTTAAAAAACTGAGGGAACTGGGTGCCTTAAAAAATTTAAGTAATGAGTAATGAAAACTTGAGCGTATTAAACTTAAATGCTTGATTTGAATGGAATTGCTGTTTTAACCTGTTAAACCCTGACCATATTTTCAGTGGAAAAATGCCTCAACAGACATACCCAAAGTAAATGAAGAATTACTTCACAATAATAAAGTTCATATGGATGTTCTTGGTGTCTATGGACATTTACAGACCTCACAGAATCTATTCCCATTGCCTAAAATATTGCATCTATTACTATGCCTGAGTAAACTGTAACAAACTAAAAGAGAAATTGGAATTTTTTATCCTCGCCTGTTTTTTTTCTGGCTGGACTGACGATGATATGCATAAATGAATTGTTTGTGTCGGAGATTTTTAATAGCATATATTTCACCCCACAAAGATTAAAAATCATGTTTGAACATTAAAGTTTGCACTAAAATACACTTTTGATGTACTTTTATTAACATTAGGGTCTAAACTTTGAGCAAAAGTTGAAAAAACATTCATTGTCCGGATTTATTATATTTTTATAGTAGATGAATATTAATATAATTTTTTCGGCCCGTGGATGGGCTGATAGGGCAAAAGGGGTTAAGTACAACACACTAAATGCCAAGTTAATTTAACTTCAAATTTGTTGCAGTGTCAATTCCTTTGTATAATCATTAGACTTAATATCCTCAGTTCATTGCACTCAATTACAAGTTGATTTAAAATAAATCTTTTGCTATATACAGTCTACTCTCGTTATACCGCCAACTTCCGTTCACGGCCAAATTGGCGGTATAGCGAAAATGGCGTTACAACGGGTTGCGTCCATAATGTGCATGTCTTTACTATATGATGTCTATGCTGCCTCCGTTAACCCGTTCTAATTGCGTTTCTAAATAAATCTTGATTCTGTTATGTTGTAAGGGATCATTTAAAGTGGGGAAACATTTTAAGCATTATTATACCGTGTCGGGAAATGACACCCCATCATCTTGAGGCTTTGGCTTAATCCCACGTCCTCTTCCCGACATCCTGACCTACTGAGTGTTCTGCGATAAATGAACGGTGGCCATTCCGTAGACCTACGCGTAGCTTGTCGCAATCAGCGTCTGGCGTGTTTGTTTCAGTGCATTGTTAAAATTTATGTGTACTCGATGGCAATCACGCTGGCGGTGTAACGGTCGGGAAATCAATGGTATAAGTGTTGTTTGTGCATGGAACTGGGCTGGCGGATGGTGATAGGCGGAAATGGTGGTATAACGGCGGGCGGTTTAACGAGAGTAGACTGTAAATTGCTTTGTATAATTATTCAACTAAATATATTTTAGCGTAGATGGAAGTGAAGTAGGAAGTTAGCTTAATGTAAATTGCCAGTCCAGGAAATGCTTTAAATTCGGCAAGGTATAAAAATTTACATCGCATAAGAATATTTATAGATGAACAGTAAAGCAATTGTTCGTCCTATTGCTCTCACTCATGGTGCAGCTCTACAAAAATACAAAAACAAACACAAAAAGAACAAAAAAACATTGCCATACACACATTAAGTCAAAATTAACACTAACACCACAACCCCGCTGAACCCCTGCACAGAAAAGTAACACATTTTCAACAACTTGCCCAATACCCACAATGCAATGCGGAGATAAAAAGGTGTGGTCATGACTAAAACTGAGTGATTTAAATCCATTCAACTTAAACTTTTTCGTACTTTCAACTATGTCTACAAATTAGTAGAATATACTTAACATTTTATAGTAATGTAATAAAACTTAAATCATTTAAGTACATTGTAATTAAAGCATTTTAGTAAATACAAAGTCCAGGCTTACAGTATGTTTGTGTGTTCGTAGAGCAGATCTTGATGCAGACGTGCTGGTTATATGCTGCTTTTCTGTCTATGGGAGCCAGTTTCATTAATTCTAGATGATCAGTCCACATACTGTATATTAAATGTTATTTTCTGTAGCAATTTTCATGAAATTATGCACTACATGGTAATTGTAAGTAAACTGCTGTAAATACTTGTAATGTATGTATTTTTTCTGGTTTGAAAAGAAATTAACATGCATCAGACACACTGGATTTCTGCAAACCTGTCGACATGTTGACGTAGTATGCGTGTAAATCTGTGGATTTTTGAAGGTTTTAAGCTGCACTAGTCCACTTATTGGTGTTAGAAATCCCTAATTGCAGAAACATGAAATGCAAAAAGAAACAGACAAGTTAAAACTCAAATCCCAAAAAAGCTCATCTTTGAAAAACGAGGGATTTTACGAAATATATTAGCATTTATTTACTGTTAATAGAATCTAACTTAGCCCTCTGATGTTCTGATCATCTGACGGAAACTGTGACTGGTTGATCCTACTTATTTGTGGAAGTTAAATAAATCATGCATCGGTTCTTCTTTTTTATTTTTTATTTTTTTTTACATGTTTCAAAAAGCTCTTTTTTCATATTTATGTGTTTGCTTTGCATCTTAATGGCCTCTGAATGCATCTTTTGTTTCCCTTTATAGCTCCAGTTCAGTCCTCAACCAGGACACATGGTATTAAATAATATACATATGTCAAAAACTATAAAAACATCACAGTCTATAAATGTAAGCAGGCATGAGGGGCTTGTGGTTGACCAATGTGGATGTGTCAAAGGCTGCTGCTGATTATTTGGAGTGCAGGGCCAAAGCCAAAGGGCTGTTATAAAACGCTGATGCTTGCTCCGTCTGCAGCGATTTTACTCTAAATAAAAAATGAGGAGCGCTAACATCATTCCGCTGAAATAATCCTCTGATTATTTCAATTATCTCAAAATGGCACTTAATCATCTATCACTGCATGGGTCTACTGGTTATTCACATTGTCAGCTAATCTGACAGTTATTTCCTCCATTATTTGTTTTATGTGATGTAAAAAAAAACATGGAATAGTTGTTGATTTGCATTTTTATCGCTAATCGACTGATACGGGAGATTCATTGAGAAACTGTCGTAGCTCTATGTGTCATAAATAGTTCAAATGGTACTTCAATGGATGAAAAAAAGACCGAGATGATTTTATAACAGGGGTCGGCAACCTGTGGCTCCGGGGCCTCATGCGGCTCTTCATCCTCCTTGTAGTGGCTCCTCCCTTTACTGCGGTCAAGCCAGCCATGATTCTCCTCTGCATGGTCAAGCTATCCGCTAGCGTTTTTCTTGTGCGTTACTCATTCGACAGCTATGGTAGATGAGCTGCATAGAGCGAATGTGCCTTCTGGACAACAAAAGTAAGGGCTCATTTATGCTCTAACTTAGAGACACAGAGGAATACAGACAGAGGGTTCTGTCCATCCTTTGTATTTTTACTCACATAATTCTGTCCGTTTTCCAGGAGCTTGTGGATGTGAACCCAGACAGAGAATATGTAGCGGTACAACTGGGAACTGCAGAGGCGGTGTTGAGTTTTGAAGAGAATCATTTCCATAAATAGCGATGCTTTTCATAGAGCGACGGTATGAGTATGAGCACTGTGTACTTTTGGGGTAATCCTACAACAGATTCCCTTCCAAGCTACAAAAGTGTGTTTTTTCGTCTGAAATAGGCTTTAAGATTAAATTCAATGATGAATGAAATTCAAGTCTTCGCCACCTTCTTCTCTCTTGTTCTCTCCCCTTCTTCTACCCCCACCCCCCATGTCAGGTCCGGCATCAAAATGTGGTTCAACAAAACTCATAATAAACACAGTAGAATATCAAAGGGCGCTTCATATACTTTATGAAGTTACCCTTGGCAAAGCAAATTTGTTCAGCACCGGGAGGAACCAGACTACCATTCTGCTGTTAGGACGCTGGACAAGACAAGTAGAAAAAAAAAAAAAAAAAAAAAAAAAAAGGTAGTGTGAGATACTCCCTGGTAAGATGTCCAAATAAAAGAGGATACACAAGCAAAAGTGTCAGAAAAATGGGCAATGATGACTGGGAGTACAGCTGGTGTCGGCTGCTGCCTTATCGGTACAGACAGCTGCCTGTCAGCCAGCTGAGCCCATAAAACAAAGAGAAAAAAAAAAAGATGAATGAAATTATTTTTTCCAATAAGTACCTTGTGAATTTGGTATATTTGGTATTAGTACTTCATATACTATTAGCACAAATGCTATGAATTACTTTTATTGTGTACCTTTGGAGTAATCATACTCAAAAATCCCTTCCAAGCTCCAAAAGTGTTTGTTTTTTCATCTGAAATAGGCTTTAAGACTAAATTCAATGATGAATGAAATTATTTTTTCCAAGAAGTACCTTGTGAATTTGGTTTATTTGGTATTAATACTTCATATACTATTAGCACAAATACTATGAACTACTTTTACTGTGTACTTTTGGAGTAATCATACTCAAAAATCCCTTCCAAGCTACAAAAGTGTTTTGTTTTTTTCGTCTGAAATAGGCTTTAAGACTAAATTCATTCATTCATTCATTCATTATCTGAACCCGCTTTATCCTCACTAGGGTCACGGGGGTCGCTTGGAGCCTATCCCAGCTACATAGGGGCGAAGAGGGGGTACACCCTGGACATTTCGCCAGTTCATCACAGGGCTGAACATATAGAGACAAACAATCACTCTCACATTCACACCTATGGGCAATTTAGATTAACCTATTAACCTATCAGTGCATGTGTTTGGATGGTGGGAGGAAGCTGGAGTACCCGGAGAGAACCCACGCAGACCTGGGGAGAACATGCAAACTCCACACAGAAAGGTCCCACCCCCCGTCGACTGGTTTTGGAATCGAACCCAGGACCTCCTTGCTGTGAGGCACGAGCGCTAACCACTGCACCACTGTGTCGCCTACATTCAATGATGAATAAAAATATTTTTTCCAAAAAGTACCTCGTGAATTTGGTATTTTTGGTATTAGTACTTCATATACTATTAGCACAAATTTTATGAAATACTTTTACTGTGTACTTTTAGAGTAATCATACTCCAGAATCCATTCCACACTGCACTTCTGTTTGTTGTATTCAGTGGTTTTAACAGATAAAATGTAAAAAAAAAAAGATTAAAACTTTTAAAAGTTTATAAGCTCTATTATTTTTTGCAGCTCCAGGCTATTTTTTTTTTTTTTGGCGGAAGAGGGGCCAAAATGGCTCTTTTGAAAATAAAGGTTGCAGACCCCTGTTTTATACAGACGGAAACCTCTTTTTTTGTATGCTCAATTTATGACTTTTCCCCCTGGATATCTGGAGTTTACATGCATAACCGGTCTGGTATGCATGACTTTTCCTATACGAACTCCTCCTTTTCACTCCTTTGCCTCCATGAAAGAAGATAAAGATCTATACAAACACAAGATTGTTTTCATATTTTCTTGGTGTGTCATTCATTATAGCAGCTGGAGCACTGACACTTCAGCGTTCTTTTACCGAACTGTGGGTTTGGATCTGTTGGTGGTCGGACCAGGCTGCCGCCGCCGCCATCAGATGTCCTGAGGCTTGACGCAAGTGGCAGACAAACAACTGAAGCAGCCAAACATATGAGTCACACAGGTCAGTCCTATGGCATGGGTCTGTTCTGGGTGTTAGGGCCTGCACAGGCATGTCCAGCCCCACGTCAGCTGGCATACCACACACACACACACACACACACACACACACACACACACACACACACACACACACATTATGTTTCCATGTGTTTAGCGGCCACATAACTACGTGACAGTGTGAGCGTTTCACTATTTCACTGCAACTCAAAAAAGCATGTGTGAGCTCTCATGTTTTCCAGTATGTGTGAATAAAGGGGAGTTGAAGTGGACTCCAAGGATCTGTATTGTTCTGAAAGTCCCCCTCGTTGTGTGAAAACACTTCAACCTCTGAGCTGCAACTACATCTGAAAAAGTCCAGGCAAGTTCTGACAAAGACACATTAGTTTTGATGCTGTTCTTTTCTTTTGTGGCGTTTCAGTCATTTTAACAAGAGAGTGACCAATATGGGATTTTTGGAGCCGATACCGATATTGGGGGCGAAAAAAAAGCCAATAACCGAAATGAATAGAATAGAATAGAATAGAATAGAATAGAATAGAACACATGGGACTAGAATAGAATAGAATAGAATACAATAGAATACAATACAATACAATACAATATTACTGAGGTCTTGAGGATTGATACATTTCTACAGTTTCTATAGTAGAAATACTTGTCATAAATACAATTAAAGTAAATATAAAGTCAAATTAATAATGTAATTACGGTAATTGTGTCAAATAAATGACATAATTTTTCATAGGTAAATGTGAAAAGTACTATTTCTACACATGTATTTCTTGGGGATAAAAAGCATCTAACCCTGCTTACATTTACAGTAGTGAAAAAAAGGTTTTACACATCTCACAAATGTTATAATTAAATTTTGTGGAAAAATCTTATCTGTATTTCCAAAGGTGTGTCTGCATCAGATAGACACAAACAAA
Organism: Sphaeramia orbicularis; assembly: GCF_902148855.1. Lineage (NCBI taxonomy): Eukaryota > Metazoa > Chordata > Actinopteri > Kurtiformes > Apogonidae > Sphaeramia > Sphaeramia orbicularis. Next base: position 16,569,336 of record NC_043974.1, on the reverse strand, counting down.
TGCATTTATTTTTTTTTTTTTTTAAATTTTGATTTATTGTTGACAAGAAAAGCCAAACTAAATTCTTGACAGTTTCAACATGCCATGTCCTGGATGTGTTTCATTATCTGCTGAAACATCCAGTTTTGACCTTGATGGAACAGAGCACGTGCAGAAAGAGCACGTTGGTTTGGAGAATGGATCAATACTTGGCAGAGTTCAATGACATAAGAATGAGTTTTCATTGCAGAATACTACAAATGCATGGGGTGTCCAAAACCCTTTTTCCACCATTGTGTTTTTTGGAGTCTAACCACAAACACAGCATACAAACAAACCCTAACAAACACACACCTCAGGATATAATGTTTTACACCATAGGAACCTGCATTTGTCCCCATGATGGAACCGAATTCCCCAAGTATGTGTGTGAACTAATTTACATTTCTATAATAAAACCATGTGTTCGTTCATTCAGATAATGCATTCCTGGCCCCTTCCACTAACTCACCTAATTCTAATTCTAATTCTAATTCTAATCCTAAACCCACATCTGAACGCCCACTACAATAAGTGGACCAGCGAACATGTCCCTCCATATACACATAACTACTATAATTTCCCCCCATCCCTCATCCCCTCTCCTCCGTCATTTCTGTCTAAACTGAGAGTAAAGAAGTCACACTTTGGTAATAAAACCACATAGTCCCTTTAATTTATCACATTTTTATCCGGTCGCTAACATGGAGCTCCAGTATATTGGTTGCACCTTTCTTGCTTCTGGCAAATCGCGTTCACTAAATCGTTGTATTACCAGAGCGAGGATAGTGAAGTGTTTCAATTAAAAAATATAACAGTGACTGACGGTAAAGATGATAGAATACATATTTTCATTCTGAATTATTCAACACCCTTAGTTAACAGGGTTGTAAAGTAGGAAAACACGAGCCGTTTGGACCACGCTGTTCCCTAAAGACAATTAAATCAGCTAAACAAGAGCAGAACTTCAAGAAAATGAGACTTAATATGAAAAAATGAAGGGTGCGAACTCTTCTTGTTACAATTAAAGTGACTCGATATTATATAAATGGAACATATTCTTCATTATGGGATCATTCCATATAATTTCATCAAGTGGTCCCTACCTGACCCCCTCAGATGTTTCAAAATTTTTACATACTTCTAGTACATTATATATTATAATTTGAACATTTAACATAGAAGGATTTATAGAAGTACGTTATGCTTGGTGTCAAAATTTAGGGCAATTCCTGTACTTTCACATGGTGTCTTTTATTTTTTGATGCTACCTATCCCACATGCTGATACTGACCTTTGAATCTGAAGGTCAGACAGATATTTTTGATTTTCAGCTGTTCATTTATCATACATAACATAACATAGGACCTTCATTTTACAAAGATCCATCCCCTAAGTAGCCAAGATATAGCACATAAAATTTCTAATGAATATGATGATTAGTTCTTGTGTAATGAGTGGCCAAAAGTAGCATTTTAGAAGTTTGTGATGGATAAAATCTCAACTTTGTCATTCTCTGTAACATGCAATTATATATTTTAAGTAAATATTTTCACATTTCTTAGGACTATAGATTCCTGTGAAATGATTCTGAAAATTTCAGACCTCTAGCTCTTGTTGTTCAGAAGTTATAGAAGCCTGAAAATTGACGAAAATTTCAAGTCGCAATTTTGGTCGCAATTTTAGGGTACCTATTTTAAATGGTCATAACTTTCGAACTATTTACAATTAAGCCTTGAAATTTTGGATTTTTCCATCATATATAATGTTCTAAGTATGTAAAAAATTAGAAAAATCTGAGAGAGTCAGGTGGGAAATTTTCTTAAAATCTGTTGATTTCAAATGGAATGACCCTATTAGGGCTGAATGATACGGACAAAATTTCATATCTCAATATTCATGCCAGATATCTCGATATCGATACGATATGACTACGGGTTAGGTGAAAACCAAGCATTTTTCAGAAAAATACAAACATCATAATACAAAAGAATGTGGAAAGTACAGTTTTATTTATAAGAACTCACTGCCAGTCATCAATATTAACATAAAGTACGAATAAATAAATTAGAAATCGTAAAAATGAAATTTTTTGTGACTTCCAGGGCTGTACATGCAGGGCGAGCGCGGAGGAAATATATTTCGTTTATATCGTTGCTTTTTCGATATTAATATCTTGAATGCTCATATCTAGATATAGATACGATAACGATATAACTTTCAGCCCTAGACCCTATAAGACATCTCGTTAAAACATTAGGACAGTTTTAAGTGACAAGGACACACTTTTAGAGTCAATTCTTTACATAGACATTATCTAACATGTCATAGTTTAACCCTCAAAGACCTAAAAGATGACATTTATTGATTTTAAATGTTTAATAACTTTGTAACTACTAATCCTATCAATAAAATGAAATAAATTAAGTAAAATACAGTTTGGGTGGAACTGGGAAAGACAGAACCACCAACAAAGAACCAATGGATCACAATTATTGAAGGAATATATACAATGGAAAAAAATAACTCAAACTGCAACTACAAGAAGCACAAATGGACAAAAAAATGGAATAAATGGACTGATTACAGAACCCGGAATGGTGTAAGGACCGAATAATGTGAATGTAATGTCATGTAGTGTACCCAAGCAAGGTTTGTTTGGTCGCTTTTGTGTTGTTTTTACTGATTATGTGTTTATAAAATTTCAATAAGTGGAAAAAAAAAAGCAGTTTGGGCAGATATGGCCCATTTGGACGTTCAGAGGCTCCATCGTAAACACCGTCATCTTCAACATTCATTCACCAGTAAAACCCATTGTTGTAGGCTCCTGTTTTTATGTTCATTTAATGATATATTTTGCTGAAAAAGTCACTTTTTCTTCCGATTTGTCTGTTTTAATAAAATGACTGTTGAATTTACTCTGAGCCTCTGTGAACATCTCCATAATCAGTGATTTAAATATAGAAAAATACCTGATTTTCATTGGAAAAAAAGCAAAATGCAAAGTATAACATGATAATAAATGGTGATAAATCACTTAGTATAGGTAACATGCAGAGAAAAAAATTAGCCACAACAATAGTTCTGTGTTTAAAGGTTAACAAATAAAACCATGTACTTAAACTTTTATTTTCTGAAACCACAAGAGTAAGCTTGGAATTTTATTAGCATTTTATTAACTAATCTACATAATGTCTTTGATTCAGGTTATGTTAAAAGAAGGAAGTTCACAGCATGTATTTTGCCTCACAAGTAATATTTTAAATAAGAAAAATAAGATGCTTTGTTGTAAAACTTTCATAACAAAAATTATCACACCAAAGTACAATATTATACTAAGACGCATTTTCCTGATGAGATGCTTTGTTGTAATATTGAGGTATTATTTTATTATAATGGGATTCCTGCAGCGTCACATAATAGAGGCACCCTGCTTCGCAAAGAATAAAGAGTATTTCAGAAAAACAGAGAAGACATTCCAGCTGCACAATGCAACAACTATAGACAAAAGGAAGTCTCACAAGTTGCATATGTTAAAGACAAACAGCTCATTGAACTATGTAATATGGCCACAAGGACTTAAGAATAAAAGCAGATGTTAGTTTGATAAGCCCCAGAGTAGAACTGCATTGAGATGGAGATGCAATATTTTCTATTATTCTAATTATAAAGCAGTTTATTCCATATACTTTGATAAATTCCTACATTTTTATCCTTAAATATAACATTTAAATAAAGAGTACTGAGGGAAAATAAGTCAAAAACCCCTGAAATGTAACTCTTAAACACACGTATTTTTGTGTTTAATGTTTTTCTCAACAGTAAACCTTTCCTGAGTGACTTATCATTATTTATTATAAGGAAAAAATACACACTGTGAACTGCTTTCTTTTACACTGTAAAAAAAATCCTGTTGTTTTTACAGAAAAAAACTGGCAGCTGTGGTTTCCAGAACAATACTGTAAAAAAAAACATCCAACTGTAAACGTATTTACGGAGTAACATGTAGATTTAACATTTTAAACATGTAGATTCAACACTGGATGTAAATGGTAAATGGACTGCACTTATTTAGCACATTTTCTCCACCTTCATGGTGTCCAAAGCACTTTCCAAAGCCACCAGGTCCAACTGGGAGCAATTTAGGGTTCAGTGTCTTCCATGTAAACTTTGGCATATGGACAGTCAGAGCCAGGATTCGAACCACCAACCCTTTGGTTATTGGACGAGCCACTCTACCAACTCTACCAACCCATTAATTTACAAATTTAAAATGTTACATTGTTAAATGTTTACTTTTTTTATAACTTTTTTTATTAAAAAAAAAAGCAAATATGCCATTATTTCAACAATAAAATAATAGAAATACATCATTTCTACATACAAATCTGGTTTTGTTCACGTACTCTTCCTGTAAAAACTACAGCTATATTTAATTTAATCGTTAACACAAAAATCTTTTCAAATGAACAACTTTGCATTGTATTGTCACTTACAGTTTTTTTATGTTGCAATTTTACAACTTTTTGGTGTTAATTCTACAGTCATTTTTTACAGTGTAACATAATCTGAATCAAAGACATTATGTAGATTAATTAACAAAATGCAGAAAAATTCAAAGTTTTATTATAATGGTTTTGGACAATAAAAGCTAAAGTGTATGGTTTGAGCTATTAAGCTTTTAAACACCTGAACTATTTTTGTGCGAATTCCAAATGAATGTTTTTCTACATTTAACCTCTTGTCAGTGATTTATCCCTATTTATTATTAGGGCTGTCAAAATGAACGCATTAATGTGGATTAATCCATCATCATGATTAATAAGACAAAAACTTTAACGCAATTAAAATATCTGCAGCGTGTAGGGATGCAAATTATTGATTAATCCATTAATCATTAGTTGGTTGACCTTACTGATCGATTAAGGATTAATTGATAAGCAGCGATTTTCCTGAGAACCTGAATTTCTCTTTTGATAGGGTCAAAAAGAATAAAAGCTAAAAATTATTTATATACTTCATGAAAAAAGCACGTCCTATTGCTTAATGACTGATTTATTGAACCATTGGATACAGTACAGACAATGACATTTATGGAGTAGAACTAAAGAAATTCTGCAAAGAAATTCAATAAAATAAATGGCTCTGAAGAGGGGCAGTTTAGAAGATATAGGCATTTGTGACTTTACATCACTAGTCGCTTTTCCATTGGACATCTGTGCAAAACTTTACCTAAATTTACAAAATGTCGAAAACACAGAAGTGCGTAATGTCGGTTTTTCCATTAAATCACAAATGCAATGATTTGTTTATTTATTATCGTGAGATGACAGGAGAAGTCATTCTATAAACATAGCGACAAACGTAAATATGGTGTTGATTTACAGATATATTCATTATTATTATATATTAGCCCTCTATGTTGTACTAAATTAAAAAATGATTGGGTTTCCTGGTGTGTCCACACATACCACGACATGTTTCTTCTTCTTCTTCGCTTGTTGTAACGCACATCAAAATCCGTTTTTTTAATTCACTTGACTCTAGTTGCAAAAAAAGGTCTTTCCATTGCAGTTTTGCATGATATACCATTTGCACTATGCCCGAAAAACCACCTCTTGCCAGCGCAAAGTCTTTTAATTGAAAAATAAGACTTTTGGCGAAATTGTCATTTTTCCATTAGGACAAGGATGAAACTTTGAGTGTCATTATTGTGACATTATTATGAAAAAAATATTGCGGAATAAATGTATACCTTTCATGCAGTGTCGTATGTTGAATATATTTGATAAATTGTGTAGTTTCAGAATATAACATACAAAAATGTGTATGACTTGTCCTTGTGTGACTTTTTGCATGATGTTTGCTGAAAAGTGGGCAAAAATTACCATTTTTCAGTGACAAATAATTTGAAAACCTATATTAATCCTGTTGCTGCTTGCAAATTTTCATTGAACTGGCTTACTTCTAACTTTAGAAGAAGAGCTGATGGTCTGGCCTTTTGGATGAGGATCAGTTTCAGTGATTTCCGTTCAAAGTCAATGACGCCATATCAGCCAGTTCCTCAGAAGACGTCCTGGGACAATTCTGTTTGGATTTTTTGGCTTCTAGGTAAAAATTTGACTTATAATTCTTTATGTAGAGTTGATATTATCATAAATCTGTATGTATTATACACCATTCTCTTCCTTTTTCTGTTGTGAAGAAAGCATTACCCAACAATTAAGTATATTCTAATATCAGATAAGTCAAATCATTACTTTTACTAACCCCACCCCCATCAGTTTTTAGTTTGTGAAAAAATACATACCATTGTAAAAAAAAAAAAACTTTCAATATCTAGCCTCCAAAATGTAATCAATTCTGCCCACCTACATGGGCTACAATTAGTTTATATTATTTAGGCCCATTTACTTTCCTCAAGTGAGATCAAGTTTTTTTTACAACCAAATTTTCGCATTCATTTTTGAAACTGCCCACCAATTTGTGAGATTTTGACTCGTTCTGTCAGCGATGAAGCCAATTAAACCAGAGATTTTGCATAAATGATTTCAGATTCAGATTCCTGAGAAAATTTCACCCTAAACTGATATATTTTCAGTCCATAACCAAGAACTTGTATTTTTGCCTTTAATGTCACTAAAATGCAACTCAAACCTTGAACCTTGTCTTGGGTAAATTTTTATGCGCAAGTTATATTTGCACAATTTGAGGGTCAATGGAAAAGCGATTAGTGTTTCCACATTCACTACTGAGCCTCTGAACGTCCAAAAAGACGCATATGATGCTGGTGAAAAGCTGAGAAGCTGCATTTTCCCTTCATTATTTCACTGTATTGATATGATTAATGGTTTGAACGTTATTAATCATTTTAGCTCAGTGGATGCTTTTGGTTTCCAGCTGTTGTTTGAGGTCTTTATGGGTTAAACCAGGATTCTTCTGCTGAGGATATTCTTAATCTCAATGAGTCTTTCCTGCAGGTTAGATCAATAAATAACCTCCATGTTTCGACGTATTGCAGGTGTTCCCAGTCATACTTGAAATAATTATTTTGCACATGTCACAACCAGCACAGCCATCATCATTTTTTATGAAACAAAACCCGCCTTTGGACTGTTTCGTACTGTACTGTGGTCAAATGTTTGTGTATCTAAGGAGTTGTACTTTCTCTCTAAAGTCTGAGAGTAATTATATTTATGAGTCAAACACCCTGCGTCTTCTTGGCCATGTTCCAGTCATGTCCCAGTGGAAGAGGCCCGGCAGATAAAATAAACTCCATTTCCAGTAAGGTTCCCAGTAACCCCTCCTGCATCAGACCAACTGTTTCCCCAGAATGCATCTCTCTTTGTCTGACCTACATTCGCTCGTCCAGACCGAAGTTGCGCGCTTCGCCGGGGCTTCGCTGGTTTAAAACAAACACAGTCGAAGCCAAGTGTGTGTCCTGTCTTACACACAGCTCAGATCCGGTGTAGCGGCACCACTCAGCTCTCTGAATGTTTCTGTCTTTTCTCCACCTCATTCATCACTGCCTGTCGGCTCCGTGGACGCCGCCACCGTCTCAGAGCTTCTCTCTTTCTATCGGCCTGCCTAACTGTCTGTGACAGTTCTTCCATTTGTCTCCTCGTACTCCAACTCATCAGTCTGTTTCCAAGCAACTGAAATCCTGCGCAACCAGTTTGTGAACGCCGCGTTTGACTGAAAATGTGAAATCCTCAATGAGTCAGCCATTGTAGCGCTGCACTCGTTCATCCCTGTTCAAGACACTCACCTCCGCTTTCTTTCACAACAGAAGAACCATGTGACAAAACAACACTGCACATCTGAATTAAACAGCCAAGGTTGGAAATGACAGTGTTTACATGACAGCTGATGGTAATATAGCTGCTGTGTGTACATTTGTATACCTCACATGGAAGAGTGTCGCTGTAGGCCTGCTCTGGCAGATTTACTGTTTTATGAATCAATGAAAGAATGAATTTATTTTGGTTTTACATCAGTCATTGCTCTTTGTACATTAATCGTAATAAGCATAAAAAGCAAAAAAAGAATAGGCTAGAAGCAAAAGCTTATTTTTGCCTGTCCTTTTCACCTAATACACTGCTTACATTAACTTAAATGTGTACAGCATTGAGAATCACACCTAGGGATGTAACGATATGAAAATTTCATATCTTGGTTATTGTAACCAAAATTATCAGGGTTATCAATATTATCGCAGTATTGTTGAAATTATGCTCAAAATGTTCAAAGAGTACTAATACACAAATTGAAATAATTTAACCAAGTTGTATTTTGAAAAAATAATAATAATAAAATAAAATTATAGGCACAATGTACTTTCTCTTGGCAGAAACATTCAAATATTAACCCTTAGTGGTCTGAGCCTATTTTGGCCGTTTTTCAGTACTTTTGATTTTGCCTTTATATACTATATAAACAAATGTTTACTATACCCATGTTTGGGATCTTTTATTTCAGCACAACTTCATCTATGTCATCTGCCTATTATTTTTTCACTTTAACCTACTATAAAAACATAAAAGGCCAGAAATCACAAAAAAATTAAAATCCAATTTGAAAAATGGATATAATTTATTGCATAAATAACACAAAGATGCTTAACAAACCTTTTCAAAGACTTTAAAAGTGAATATTGGTTCCAAATATTAGGTATATAAAATCAAAATTGTAATAAATGAAAACTATACTCAAATATTTGATATAAAAGCAGATCTTTACATAGGGTTTCCCCCTAAAAGTGCAGTAATCAAACACGATTATCATGATTATTAGAATTTAAACGGTAAGGGTTGTGGAAAAAAGTTGGTTCAGAACCTGAAAAGTTGGTTCTTTCTCTCAAACTGTGACATCATCAGTGGGCGTGTCACATTCAAGGTTGTGATGACAAGCAGGAAGTAGAGGAAAAACGCAGCGGGACGTCCTCTCACTTTGGTTCCGCTTAGACTGAAGTGAATGTGGACTGGTTGGCCAGAAAGGAACCAGAACCAGAACCATGTCTGTCTGAAAGCACTAACACATAACAGTCCAGCCAACAGGAAACAAACCAGGAAGTGACAGCTCTGGGAAGTCGGGTCTGTGTACTAACTAGTTAACCATCAGGTCAGCCCGGGTTAACAAACTCTAAAGCTTTCTAAACAAACACTACAGCCTCATTTCCTTCCAAGCGATGTACAGGAATAACCAGTTTGTCAGTTAGTCAAAACAGTGAACTTATTTAGCATCTTTTTACAAGACGGTTCATTTTTATGAGGGGTGGGAGGAGATGTTGAACTTCAGAGACGCCAGACTAATGTTTATGACACCATCTCTTCCCGAGTGCAGCATACTGTATGTTCAGTCTAAAAAGCGTTTAGGGTGTTATAAAAAAAAAAAAAAAAGTGGTATAGTTGTGGTTCCTTGGGTGTTTTTATTATTATTATTATTATTATTATTATTATTATTATTATTTATTATTATTATTATTGTTTGGGTGGAGGGTCTAAATTAGTTTGATTACTTGACTTCAAAAGTAAATAAAAGTGCCCATCCCTGTGTCTTACACCATGTATATTATTCAGTTACTATTATAAGACAAGACAAGACAAGACAAGACAAGACAAGACAAGACAAGATAAGACAAGACAAGACAAGACAAGACAAGACAAGATAAGATAAGATAAGATAAGATAAGATAAGATAAGATAAGATAAGATAAGATAAGATAAGATAAGATAAGATAAGATAAGATAAGATAAGATAAGATAAGACAAAACAAGACATGACAAGACAAGGGGCCGGCTTTACTAAGATCCCCATTTGCGTGTAGTAATTTGCTTGCACAATCTATAATTTTGCGTGTGGAGTTCGACCACGGTTTGCGGGTGATTTACCAAGATTGCTTGCGCAAATTACAACAGGTGCAAAGTCTTGGAGACCGCCCTATTTAAATGAGGATTTTGCGTGCGCTACTAGAGAAAATACACTGGCAAAACTGCTCTGGGATACACCAGCACTAATGGGAACAGTGCGCTGAATGATCCAGACACAAGGATGTGTAACGTTGGAGGAGTTTTGTCATAGAAGGTATTGCATGGCTTATTCATGCATTCATTTATTTTTCATTTTAAAGGTGTGTGTGTGTGTGTGTGTGTGTGTGCGCACGGTGCGTGTGCGGGGGGGTAGTTGGATTAAATGACTGTCATGCGCACATAATTTTGTCACGCTGTAGCCGAATGTCAGTGTGTATTTTTAATCACGATCATCAGGAGCCGTAAAGTGTGTGTGTGTGTGTGTGTGTGTGTGTGTGTGTGTGTGTGTGGTGGTGGTGGGGCATGCATATGTCTCAATTATTTTTTCTTCCGTCATTCCAAAAATGTTTACACGAGGGTGAAAAATGCGTTCTCTGCATCTCATTTCATCATTTCTTTGTCTCCTAACCGCAGCCGTGTGTGCGCAATTACGCATCCAAACCGTTTGCACCTCCGTTTGAGACGTGTTAAATATAGACAAAGTTTCTATCAGCAAAATTGCTTTCAGGTTTGATAAATCACTTTGCGTGTGTTAAATTAATATATTTACATTTTCTCCTCCCACCACACGCACAACTACGTGTAAACGCCCCATATTGCATATTCATTGTGCCAAATGTACTAACTGAATCAGACGCGCTATTTTGCACCTTTGAAAGACGCAACCCTTAGTGCGTACTGTTAGGAAATCAATTTGTACATTTTTTTGCGTGTGCAATGAGTTTGGACATGTTTTAATACACGCAAACCTTTGATAGATCCGCCCCAAGATAAGATAAGATAAGATAAGATAACATATGATATGATAGGATAAGATAAGATAAGATAAGATAAGATAAGATAAGATAAGATAAGATAAGATAAGATAAGATAAGATAAGATAAGATAAGACTTTAATTATCCTAAAGGAAATTATTGTGCTAGAGATACATAGCAAAAAAAAAGTAAGCAGATTAAAAAAGTGTCCGATGTTCTACTAGAAACAACAGTGCTCTTGGTATATTGTTCCAAATGAGAGCTGAGGTGACACATGATATATAACAAAACACACGACAGTTTGACTCTTGTCTTTAAGTTAAAGTAAATAAATAGACAGCGAGTGCACAGTAAGAGATCCTGGCAGATCAGGTATTTTCAGAGTAAGGGGCTTAAATGTACAACTGACCACAGAAATTAATGATGGTGCTTGATACTGTTTTTTAGCAGCACTGGGCAAAAACCTCCATAAAAACCTTTCAGTGTACTGTAAAGTGCTTCACTTTTCCTGAACAGTTTCAAAACATCTGTAGATTTTTTTTATTTGGACTGAAGGGAAAGCACTGCAAAACAAAAGTGTGTTTTCACACATTCTAGCACTTTCTTCCCTATGTGATTTTGGTTTCTACAGGTTAGAGATTCAATCAGATGTGACTCTATGGTTCCACTCTGTCCGTTGACACTGATGCAACATGGCAGCTCCCATGACAGTGATATCTTGGATTCACCTCTCTACAGCGCCGTAAAATAGCCTCTTGTTGTTCTCTCTCACCTATCGGAAACCTAGCTAATATATTTAATAATCTTCTATTACAAGTCTTTATATATTTCAACTCTTTCAACCAATTTTCTGTATGTGTTGTATTTTTAGCTTTATTCTTGGTTTGTATTTTCAATGATTTTCATGAATCCTAACATAAGATTTCTGATTTGAAAACAATGTATCTGTAAAATATGTTGATGGGTTAATTACTGCATTTTCCATTCAATTATACACAAAAATGGCTTATTTTCTAAATGACTTAAAACTGCAGTGATTTATCTTATTTACATTGTTTTGGTTCCTGCAGGATAAAGATTCAATCAGATGTGATGTTACTGTTCTGCTCCATCATATTTTGGGTTAATTTCTCCACAATGACATGAAACACTTTGAAACTTTCATGCATAGTGGTCACTACAGTGGACAGCTATTCTACAGCTGTTCTCTTGTATATTCATGGATTTTGTTGTTTTATTTCCATATCAGCCAACACAGTGGACACTTATGCACCATCCCATACACTACAATTAATAACATTACTGTAACTTTGCTGTTCTAGATAAACTTGATCTAACATATTTGAGTGTAAATCAATTCCTTGTTATTGTTATTAGACTGTCATTAACAACAAAAGTTGTTTTTTTTTTTGCATGTTATCTCAATGAAGTGAGTAATGACTAGCATTAGAGTATGTTAAAATGTGAGAAAACATCACATTAGCAGAATTAAAATGTTTTTATTTCATAGTTTTCACAGTAAATACATGTTTTTTTGCTTCAAAAATTAAACACATGGTGTCCAGCTGAGTGGACATTTTTGCAACTCCATGAAAAATAGCTTAATAAAAAAAATTATCGCATTGTTTTTTTAACCCTTTCATGCATAGTGGTCACTACAGTGGACAGTTACTCTACAGCTTTACTCTTGTATATTCATGAGTTTTGTTGTTTTTAGTTCCATATCAGCCAACACAGTGGACACTTATGCGTCATCTCATAAATTGCAATTCATACCATTATTGTAACTTTGCTGTTCTTGGTTGGTTTTTGAGTGGAAATCAGTTGTTAATATTTATTTTTTGCATATTATCTCCATGAAGTGAGTAATAACTAGTATTGGAATATGTTAAAATGTGAGAAAACATCAGATTAGCTGCATTAAACATGGTTTCATTTCACTGTTTTTATATCCCTTTATGATATTGGGTTTTAAATACATGTTTCTTTGCTTCAAGAATAAAATTCATGGTGTAGCTGAGTGGACATTTTCGTAACTCCATGAAAAACAGGTTGATTTAAAAAAAAAAAAAAAAAAAAAAAAATTAAATCACGTTGTTTTTTTTTCATGCCTAAAGAGGAATAAAAACACTCAGGAAAAAAAAAATCTTGATTAAGGTTCTCATAATTCATGCATGAAAGGGTTAATATTTAGTCTTGATTTGGGCAGAGAAGAAATTTCGACTTCCTGCAACTGTAAATCCTACTCTCCTACTGTCTCTGTCATGTCTCAGTAACCTCATGAACATCCTTAATAGCTTCCTACAACTTGTCTGTTTATATTCTACTATTTTATCGGACCTTTTCTGTTGGTTTTGGTATTTTTAGCTTCACAGTTTGCCTATACTCACACCATGTTTATCGAAATGGTGAATAACCATTCAACTGTAGAAAAACATTTAAAATTGACATAAACCTGCAGTGCTCGACATCAGGTTCATCTATCTTCATATTTAATCACAATTTGGAGAGGAAGGTGGTTATTTTCACATTCTGGCATTTTCTCCCCTAATTTTGCTCCTGCAGCTTTGAATAAACGAAAAAAATATTGCTCTGGTTTATCATTTTCTGCTTTAATTACCTTACAAAGTTTGCCGTGAAAGTAAAACGTATTGATATTGCAAGAAATCTACCTATTTGTCCTGCTGGATTTAATAACAGGTAGCATTCACTAGTGGATGTTATCTTCTCAGCTATGTTCTTCATATACAGAGATACAGGAGATTGAGTTCAGGAATTTTTCGAAAAAGTACATTAACTAATGATGTGCTGCTGTTGGAATAATCCCATAACTACATGAAGAAAGTGTCTCTAAGTAGAAGAGATCTTTGCATTAAACAAAGCAATTTAGTGTTATAGTGTTATGAAACTAGGAGACTGTCCAAAGGGACACTTAAAAAAACAATGAAAAGGTCAAAACTGAAGCAGAAAAGGCCAAGATGTCCTGGCATTGACTTCCAATAGTGACTCAGACTGGAGACTACATTTCCCATAAGGCAACTCAACAGGTCACAGAGCCATGGCTTTTAACCTTTAGAGCTCATGTTTAATATGCAGACTTTAGCAGAAACCCACAAATCATTAGAGCGCAGTCTAATTGGAGTAAACACATGGAATTATATTTGGCTACACCTTTAAATATATTCTAGTCAAAGCTCTGTCGTTGTAAATTACGTATGACCACATACTTTTTTTATGACTCAGAAAATCATAATTAATTAACATTTACATAATAACAGTCTATTTTTCTGCAAGCTTCAACTTGAGAGATAAGAAACATCTGTCACATAGGCGCTCTGCTGGGTTTTGTTTGGTTCTCTGAAGATTTCCACACAGCGTCTTTAAAAACAAAACAACAAAAACAGCAGGAAATAGTCCACTTACTGTGGGTTCTTCAAGTTGGGTGTGTGAACACTTAGGGGTGAACTGGACTTTCTATTTTAGAAATGACTTTACTATATGTATACGTTCATTGATAAGACTCTAACCCTTTCATGCACACTGGTCACCACAGTGGACAGCTGTTCAGAAGTGTTCTCTTGTATATTCATGGATTTTGTTGTTTTAGTTCCATATCAGCCAACACAGTGGACACTTATACGTACATCATCCCATACACTGACATTCATGCCATTATTGTAACTTTGCTGTTTTAGATAAACCTGATCTGCAGTAAGATGTTTGAGAGTAAAAAACTGCCAATTGTTATTAGACTGTAATTAACAGTTGTTGTTTTTTTTTTTTTTGTATATTATCTCCATGCAGGTATGTTACAATGTGAGAAGACATCAGATTAGCAGCATTAAAAATGTTTTTATTTCATAGTTTTCACACAGTATATCAGTAAATACATGTTTCTTTGGTTCTAAAACTAAATGCATGGTGTCCAGCTGAGTGGACATTTTTGTAACTCCATAAAAATAGGCTAACAAAAATCAATAGAATTATTATTTTTATGCCTAAAGAGGGATAAAAACACTCAGGAAAAAAATCGTGATTAAGGTTCTCATAATTCATGCATGAAAGGGTTAAAATTAAGAATGTTCACTGCCACTTCAAACTAGGGCTGAACGATGTGGACAAAATTTCATAGCTCGATATTCATGCCAGATATCTTGATATTGATACGATATGACTACGGGTTCAGTGAAAACCAAGCATTTTTCAGAAAAATACAAACATCATAATACAAAAGGATGTGGAAAGTGCAGGGTTTTTTTTTATTTATAAGAATTCACTGCCAGTCATCAACATTAACATAAAGTACAAATAAATAAATTACAAATCAAACATTTTACTGCAGCTCTGCTTTACCAATAAATAACAAATGCAGGGTGACCCAAAAAAACGGCAATTTTTGAAGTGCGTATTGGCAGACATGAGCAAGTGGCAGCACAGCGAGGCAGTGACCTTGAGCAAGTAAACACAACTCCATTTTAGTAACCATGGATCAGTGGAACGGGCAACAGCGTGTGTTAGCCATAAAAATGTTTTTTTTAAAAACGGTGATAGTTTGACAGCTGCGCAGAGGGAGTTCCGACGTTTTTACAACTTAGGACGTCATGATGCTGTTGAAACCTGGTTTCAACAGGATGGAGCGACATCACACACTGCACGGCAATCATTGGCGGCTGTGCGAGAATTGTTCAGTAACCGTGTGATCTCAAGATTCGGTAACGTTCCCCGGCCCCCTAGATCGCCAGATTTGTCCGTTTGTGATTTTTTCTTGTGGGGCTATCTCAAGAGTAAAGTGTACACGACTCGACCAAGAACTCTGGATGAGTTAAAACAGAGAATTCAGGATGAAATTCACAGTATCCCAGCTGAGATGTTGCAGCGGTCAACGAGGAATCTCAACAGCAGATTTCAAGAATGCATTCGTACAGGAGGACGCCATCTACAGGAAGTAATTTTTAAAAAATGAAAATTCCATCATTGTTTCTTAAATGGCATGTTTTAAGGTTTCAGTTACTACGAATAAAATATTTTTCTTCCATCACTCTTGGTTTTATTGGATTGTTAAAAAGTTCCCGTTTTTTGTGTCACCCTGTATATGCAGCAGCTGGTGGAAGGTGAAACATTGAAAGTGCACTCATTATAGAGTTTCGGAATGGCCACTTGATTAAAATGTGTTTGGGATGGTATCTTATAATGTTTGTCCAGTGTCTGAACCATTTTTTTAAAGCCCTCTTTCGAGACTGTGTGCACAGGTACCATGTCTTTTGCAATGTGGTATGCTATAGCTTCTGTAATGTCTTTATGTCCAGTGGATGTCGACTTGTACGGTGTAACGCTACTGAACGCATCAGCAATCAAACTTTGATTTGGCTTCTTTTAAGATGTCTGAGACGTCCCCGGTGTTTCTCTCATTGCCATACACTCTTTGTGCAGCACGCAATGGTGTTGTTTCAAACATGTTTGTTGTGCTACCTTGCTTTGTTGCAATTTTCGCCAAGCACGACTTGCACAACACCTGGCTCTGGTTAATATCATCCTTTTTAAATCCAAAATACCTCCAAATAATGGAGGATGATTTATGTTTTGGCACCAAATCAGATTCTGCCGTATTATCTTCCGCACTCATGTCACTTTTCTTTCTTACTTTTTAATTTCCCCGCTGTGGATGTAGTGTGTGTGTGTGTGTGTGTGTGTGTGTGTGTGTGTGTGTGTGTGTGTGTCAGTCTCCATCTCCCTCACTCCCGCCCTCATGTTTGTCATTGGTTGGCTTCAGCTGTCAATCCACAGCAAGCATGAAATAAGGTTTGTGGTTGGCTGGCCTTAGCAGTGCATTCAAGGGCAATCGTAAAAATGAAATTTGTTGTGACTTCCAGAGCTGTACATGGAGGGCGAGCATGGGGGAAATCTATATCATTTATATCGTTGCTTTTTTGATATTAATATCTTGAATGTTCATATCTGGATATAGATACGATAACGATATATCTTTCAGCCCGACCTCAAACGATATATGGATAAATAAAGTTGATTACTGTATATTAATATGACATAATATTGTCACTAGGGATGTTGATGTGCTGATGATTTTTATATACAGGATATATACATATGAAGAAAACATCATTACAAACACACATACAATATATGATATTTTAACTTGAACATATAGAATAACTGATATATATATATTGCAAACATACATGAATTCACATTTCACGTGTTATTTTTCATATACCTATACATCCACATTTTTCTCTATGTTGTAAACTTATCTTTGTGAACCCAGAGGATCTATGTTCGTGACGCTAATATATTGTCTCATAGGGGACATACTATGGACTGTGACTGTAATGTGGTGTGTACACAGAGTGTCAGACAATTTTCATGACGGATAAATTACTATTTGTCTTTATCATCTCCAACAGTTGTGAAGATGTCACCTAGATTATATTCTATTTTATTTAATACATTGACTTTTACACCTACACGTCTCATTTTTCATGTTTCATGTTCATTAAACAAGTCAACAATAGTCATGCACAGATGCCTTCATCATCATTATATGGTCTTCATTTATCTCGTCCATATGGAAATAGAATTTAGAAACTCTTCACTCTGCATTTTAATGACATAAAGTGCCATTTATATGTTAACAGGCTTAAAGATAGAGAAAAATGTTTGTTCTGCAAACTATTCATTTTAATGTGGAAGTGAAAAGCTGCACATTGGAACTACAAAACTGAACTGAAACATGCAGAATTAGAGATGGACTTGATTTTTTTTTTTCAGTGTTATGGAGGATGTGTTCTGATTTTTATAAATTGTTTTCTGGCTACAATACCTGCAGACAAAGCTTGATTCAAAGACACACTTTCTTTACTATAACTGTTTGACATCTATGACTGGAGAATGCTGAACTCTGCTAAACTCTGAAAAGATAACACAAAACAAATCCATTTAAATTAATTATCATCCTTTAACTGATTTAAAGCCTAGTTTCATAACAGTATAACATTAAAAGGCTTTGTTTAATGCAAAGATCTCTTCTATTTAGAGATGCTTTCTTCATGTTCTTATGGGATTATTCCAACAACAGCACATCATTAGTTAATGGACTTTTTCCAAACATTCCTGAACTCAATCTCCTGTATCTCTGTATATGAAGAACACGGTCAGCTGAGAAGATAACATCCACTAGTGAATGCTACCAGTTATTAAATCCATATGTAGATTTCTTGTAATATCAATATGTTTCACTTTCACAGCAAACTTTGTAAGGTAATTATATCAGAAAATGATAAACCATGGCAATATTTTTTTGTGTTTATTCAAAGCTGCAGGAGCAAAATTAGGGAAGAAAATGCCAGAATGTGAAAACTCGATTTATTTATTTTTTTCCCAATGTTATAGATGTGTTCTGATTTTTAGAAATTGCTTTCTGGCTACAATACCTGCTTGATTCAAAGACACACTTTCTTTACCATAACTATATGACATCTATGACTGGAGAATGCTAAATTCTGCTAAACTCTGAAAAGATAACACAAAACAAATCCATTTAAATTAACTATCATCCTTTAAATCAGCCTTCGACTTGCTAATTACCTGATATACACCACAGCGGAGGTTTCCCCTGAAGCATGTTGTGTTACGTTATAAATATGGACAGTGTTTAAATTATTCACCATCATCTTGCTCTCAAATGACAGCATGTGGCTAAGTTTTGCTGCTGATTCTTGGATGATTGACAGGTTTATAGGAAATATTCTGCATTTGGCGAAGTCAGTGTGCACGGGTCAAAAAATAGATCTTGATGTTGTATTCCTTGAGTGCTGCCATACTCCCTTAGTGCATTCGACAAGCTGCCTTTGAACCCATACATGCGATGAAGCATAATGTCGGCTTTTATTGATTTTTGGGGTTGGATTGTTTTCCATTGAAGACACAGTGGGATGGATAGATGCGGTCGTATTTTGTCCATATGTGGTTTATGTGGTAACATCACTCTTCATATAGGGGATCTTATATTAGATTTGTGAACGTTTCGCATTTCGGTCATATTGCTGTAATATTGTTCCTGATAGAAAAAAAGTGCTTAATAAAATGTGTAAACAAAGGCAACACAATTAAAAGATACACATCTATCTTGATTATATACTTGGCTCATCACTAGAACTAATCTGCGCTAACTTTAATTTTCTCTGATATTGCTCTATGAAATCAAAGCACCACGTCTACAGTCTAATGAGAATCTGTTTGTTAGGTTAGAAGGTGGAGGTGTTCAGACATGTTTTCCTCTCTTCTGGGCTTTATGAGCATGTTAAATGGTCCACCTTAGGAGTCTCCGCACGTTGCTGGCTAATGTGCAGGCATCAAACGCAGCTCCCCTTGATGTTATCACAGGAACACTATAACCTCCGCCGGCCTTGAACCCTGTTCCACACACTCTCCGTGGAGCTCGCCGCCCATTCAGATTAACCTTCCTCCTCGTCACTGCCCTGTGGTGCGTCACTCACACGTTCCCTGATATCGCTATAAAGGCAGCAAACACTCAGCTACACTTACAATTCAAGAGCAAGTCATATTTATCTAACTGGTGGTAAATATGAATAACTCTACATTCTCAGGGTTGTAGCGTGAACTAATTCTCCTCTGACGTTTTTTACTCATATAATACCATGCTGCAAGCTTTTCATCAAAATAAAAATAAACAGTGATATGCAGTGACTAAATATCCACATACCATTGAAAATCAGTATAATGCTCTTACATGATTTGCAATGGAGATGGACAGAGTCAGCCAAAATAATGTATACACACATAAGGAAAAGAAAAACTTGCATAAATATTTAATTTGTGAGTGCTTCCATACAAATAGATACCTCTTTTGAAGTTTGATCAAATTATGATAACACTGTGTAATGTTATATGATGTTTTCCCCACAGATGGTATAACCCTCATGAATGTAGCATCAACAAGTGACGTCTACAACACGGCTACAAAAGGTTGCTGATTGAGGAAAGTAAGATTATTTTAACTGTTTCATGCATGGTGGTCACTACAGTGGACAGCTGTTCAAAGGTGTTCTTTTGTATATTTATGGATTTTATTGTTTTAGTTCCACATCAGCCGGCACAAATGCAAATTGTTATTAGATTGTAATTAAAAATTTAGTTTAAATTTTTTTTAACATTCTTTTTTTTAATATTATCTCCATGCAGGTATGTTAAAATGTGAGAATACATTAGATTAGCAGCATTAAAGATGTTTTCATTTCATAGTTTTCACATAGTATATCACTAAATACATGTTGGTTTGCTTGTAAAATTAATCACATGCTTTTACAACTGTAAATAGGTTCATAAAAAAATCAATCACATTGTTTTTTTCCATGCCTAAAGAGCAATAAAAACACTCAGGAAAAAAAAAAATCTTGATTAAGGTTCTCATAATCCATGCATGACAGGGTTAAAGTGGTACTTCAAATTTGAGAATGTTGTTGAAGTCCAAAGACAATAGAGGCGTGAGTTTGGTTCAGAACCTCCTACATGTCTGACAATTTCACGGATTCGTGATAAGTTCAAAACACATTGTACCGTATGTGATCTGCATAAAGGAAAATCCGGCAGTCCTCATACAGCAACAAGTCCTGCTTCCTCTGCAAAAGTGTTGGAAAAGTTTGCACGCTCGCCACAGAAGTCTACTGCACAATGTGCTTGTGAAACAGGAGTAAGCAGTTCTAGCATATGGCGAATTCTTAAAAGAGCTAAGGGCCAACGTTACCCAAGCAGTAGTTCGCCATACACATAAATGTCCTGAAGCCAATGGCCACCATTTTGAGCACCTCTTGTAATTGTAGAGGCCAAAAGTAACTTGTATTAATCTCATGATGTCTAAATAAATTTGGTATTGAAATATGCAAGTTTTTCTTTTCCTGATGTGTGTATACATTATTTTGGTTGACTCTGTATATATTATATATATTGGAGTACGTATATATTGAATAAGAATGGACCCATCAAAGTATGAGAATCCAATGTGCTGCGATGTACTGTATTTGTGTAACTTATCTAATGGAAATGCAGCGGGAAACGACATATACATGGTTAAGGTACTTTTAGTGGCTTGTAAAAAAGCTATTACAAGGAACTGGGGAAGGACAGAACCACCAACACAGGACCAATGGATTACAGTTACTGAAGGAATATATACAATGGAAAGCATGACTAATAGACTGTGATTACAGGAAGCTCAAATGGACAAAAAGTGGATAGTACGAATGTAATGAAATGTGTGTAATGTACCCAAGCAATGTTGGTTTGTTCATTTTTTGTTGTTTTGTTAAATATCTGTGAAGAAAATTTCAATAAAAACTTAAGTGGAAAAAAAAAAAAACGGACCCCTCATAAACCCCTGGGGAACCCCACAAAAGACAGAAGTTCTGTTGGACCAATGAACCTTATTAAAACCTACATCAGTATAGCTTATGGAAAAGGTGACTCATAGGCTGCGACTACAGGAAGCTCAAATGGACAAAAAGTGGAATAAATGGACTGTTTACAGAGCTCAGAATGGTGGAAAGACTGGATAATACAAATGAAACGAAATGCGTGTAATGTACCAAAGCAATGTTGGTTTGTTTGTTTTTGTTGTTTTGTTAAATATACGTGTAGAAAATTTCAACAAAAACTTAAGTTAAAAAAAAAAAAAAAAAAAAAAAAGAAGAAGAATGGACCCATCATAAACCCCTGGGGGACCCCACAAAAGACAGAAGATCAGTTGGACCAATGAACCATATTAAACCAACATCAGTATACAGGGGTTGGACAAAATAATGGAAACACCTTCACCTCAAGATGTTAATGCCCCAATCCATACAGCTAGAATTGTTAAAGAATGGCATGAGGAACATTCTAATGAAGTTGAGCATCTCGTATGGCCGGCACAGTCCCCAGACCTCAACATTATTGAGCATTTATGGTCAGTTTTAGAGATTCAAGTAAGACATCGATTTCCACCGCCATCGTCTCTAAAAGAGTTGGAGGGTATTCTAACTGAAGAATGGCTTAAAATTCCTTTGGAAACAATTCACAAGTTGTATGAATCAATACCTCGGAGAATTGAGGCTGTAATTGCCGCAAAAGGCGGACCTACACCATATTAAATTATATTTTGTTGATTTTTTTAAGGTGTTTCCATTATTTTGTCCAACCCCTGTAGCTTATGAAAAGGGTGACCGATAGAATGCGACTACAGGAAGCTCAAGTGGACAAAAAATGGAATAAATGGACTGTTTACAGAGCTCAGATTGGTGGAAAGACTGGATAATACGAATGAAACGAAATGTGTGTAATGTACCCAAGCAATGTTGGCTTGTTTGTTTTTTGTTGTTTTGTTAAATATACAGTATGTGTAGAAAATTTCAATAAAAACTTAAGTAAAAAAAAAAAAAGAACGGACCCATCATAAACCCCTGGGGAACCCCACAAAAGAAAGAAGATCAGTTGGATGCTGAACTATATTAAACCAACATCAGTATAGCTTATGGAAAGGGTGACTCATAGACTGCAACTACTGTACAGGAAGCTAAAATGAACAAAAAGCGGAATAAATGGACTGTTTACAGAGCTCAGAATGGTGGAAAGACTGGATAATACGAATGTAATGAAATGTGTGTAATGTATCCAAGCCATGTTGGTTTGCTCATTTTTTGTTGTTTTGTTAAATATATGTGTAGAAAATTTCTGCACTTTACAAAGGTGTCTCCACTTTACAAATGTGTATCTGAGCTGTATGTGCAATAACTGTTTTTTGTTTATATGTTTTAGCTGTGTTTATGTTTTGGTATCTGACTGTTCTTGTCATATTCTTACTTAGCTCCTTTTCTGACACAGGGAAACGCACAAGAATTCCAATGCGCCTATACTACTATGTATCTGTGCAAATGGCAAATAAAGTCTATTCTATTCTAGTCTATTCTATTCTATTTGATTCTATAAAAACTTAAGTGAAAAAAAAAGAATGGACCCATCATAAACCCCTGGGGAACCCCACAAAAGAAAGAAGATCAGTTGGACGCTGAACCATATTAAACCAACATCAGTATAGCTTTTAAAACAGCTCTGGGCCAAAGTAGTAAGTCTCAATGACTTCTTGTGTGTCAAAAAACATACTGAAGGTGTCTTTGTGAGTTAACCATGGTCATGTTTATATTTCTGGCTTCTGTATCCTACAACCATCTATTCACTCTTTAATAAACTTTCAGGATGTGGAAACAGTTGGTAATCACAAACCTCTGACAGAGCCAAGAGAGAGGATGTGAGGACATGATTGAATATTTCCCCTTATTATCACATCACTCTACATTTTCTCTCAATTAATCCTTCCTTCTCAGGTGAAAGATGAAGGAGATGATTGAGTGTGACAGTGGTAAAGGTGTTCCGAGAGCAACAATACTCACTGATTACGTTCCACTTGTAGCACCAGTTGGAGGTCATCAGATGAGAGGACTATTTCTCCTCTGACTGGGTGTTCTTCCTGTTGGGTGAAGAGAGATCGGGTCAAGTCTGTGTTATTGAAAAAAAAAAGTCTCAACAGGAACACTTAACTTTAAGTGCCTTTAAAAGGAGCAGTGTTAAAAGCTGGTGTTTCTGGCTCCATTTAAGGTGAGAGTTGACTCTGTCAGTAACACACTCAGGAGTTGACCCTGACAGGTAATTTCAACAAATCTGACACGATTTCCACAACGTTTTCCAAGAAATTTCCAAAATGTATTTAAAAAAAAAAACTTTTTGGTGAGCATTTCAGTGGTGCATTGAAAGAGATAAAAAGAATATTCCTACTTAGTTCCTGGTGCGTTCAATGTACAGCCATAATATTAGGCAATATTAAGTTACAGTTGTTTGTTTTCTTTTTTGCAGTGACGCAGGGATATATTACATAACAAGTGAACAGTTGTACCACAAGTTCATGTGTCAAAAGCAGCAAAACAGTATCTTGAAAAATCCCAGGTTAGAGCCTCCCCAAAACTGAAGGTCTTTTTGGGTGTAGTCTAATTCCTCATTTTCTTTGTGCCATAAGGGTAGCACTTTTTCACCAAAATAACAACAGGATGCATCAACAGTGTTAGACTTTAATGGGATCCACAGCGACAAACTGTCCACACACCATTGAAAATTAGTATAATGTTCTTGCATGATTAGCATTGCAGATAGTATGTATATATTGAATAACAAGGGACCCATCATAAACCCCTGGGGAACCCCACAAAAGAGAGATGATCTGTTGGACAGATGAACCATATTAAACTTACATCAGTATAGCTTTTAAAACAGCTCTGGGCCAAAGCACAAAGTCTCAATGACTTCTTGTGTGTAAGATAACATACTGAAAGGGTCTTTGTGAGAAAGTGAGTTAACCATGGTGTTTACATGTATCAAAGACTTCAACCCAGTAGTTCTTAAGGCCATTTTGAAGATAATTTAGCCTCAAATGCAAGCCTTAGTTTTGAAAAAAAAAAAAAAAAACAACCCCCCCCCACCACCACCACTTTTTTCTTATTCAAGCTAAATAAATAAATAAATAAATAAATAAATAAATAAATAAATAAATAAATAAATAAATAGTCCCATTAATGACACATGCAGAAGTAGATTTACTGTAGGAGTATTAGACTACTTCTAGGTGGACAGTGAGTTGTGAGTTGACCCAGGATAACTTGCATCAAAACTACAAGCCTAAGTGATTTATTTTATTGCCAGAAATTATGCAGGAGGAAATCATTTGGGGCCCACCTTCATTTTTCCTCTTGGAAACTGTAGAAGGCAATAACCACTAAGAGTGAAAAGGATCTAATAGTGGCAGAATGTTTAAATGTTGTCATCAATTCAATTTAGCCTATAAGTTTTCAGTACAAGCTACCTGCCTACTAGAAATCAATTAGCTCTGCTGCAGAAATTACTCCCTGTGGCAACAAAACACTGTTGTAATCAATTTGAAGCATCGATTTTCAGTGCAGTTGTACACTGATATGAAGTGAGATGAAAGGGAGATGAGACAACATCTAATTGGATCTATCATGGTCTTACGTGATGCAATGACAAGTTGTTGTATTTTCGCTGTTGGTATATCGGTTTAAAAGAAAACATAACTGACTATCATGTTTCAACCCTACTAGGAAGAAATAACAACATTCAAACTTTTCCACTTGTGCCTCTAAACCACAGGTGTCAAACATATGGCCCGGGGGCCAAAACTGGCCCACCAAGGGTTCCAATCCGGCCCGCGAGATGAATTTGCAAAGTGAAAGTTAGGGCGTCAAACTCAAAAATAATATCATAATAACCTATAAATACTGACAACATCATTTTTTCCCCTTTGATTTACTGCAAAAAACATTAAATTATGAACATGTTTACATTAACAAACTATCCTTTAACAATAAAATGTGAATAACCTGAACAAATATGAACAACCTGAAATGTCTAAAGAGAATTAAGTGCAATTTTAGCAATATTCTGCCTGTTACTAAATGTTTTGTGCCTTTGTAGATCTCCTCTGTAATGCATATGTATAAATGATAAGTTGAGTTATAATATTGATAAAATTGTACTTATATTTCTTAACAAATTGCATTTTTTTCAGGTTATTCACATCCTTTTTGTTTGGATAGTTTGTAAATGTAAATATTGGCATAATTGAATGTTATTTTTTGCACTAAAACAATTTGGAGTTGTTATTATTTATTGGCTGTCATGTTATTATTTTACTAGTCCGGCCCACTTCAGATTAAATTGGGCTGAATGTGCCCCCTAGAAGAAAATGAGTTTGACACCCCTGCTCTAGACTTTTGAAAGCTTCTGCAATGAAACAATAACGATTAAGACAAAAATTAGCCATGATGCATTCTATATTTTCAGAGTCATGACTACTGCACCAGAGAAGAGAGGACTCTGAAACACTGTAAACTCTTTACAAGCACCATGAAATCATTACACTTGTCGACAGAGAAAATCCTCTGCCATAAAAAGTGCAACTGTGTGTTTTGGTCTGAAAGATGTCAAGTGACACTGCATGCCTGCTAGTCTGACTTCAGTACCAAAGACACAGACCATGGAGTCGAACTCAGGATAGAGATCTGCATTGACATGGGGTCATGGTGAGCACTCCAGATAACAAACCTTGGACCATAATACAGGAGACAGCGGTTGGTTTCCTGTTTCTAAAGTAACATATCAGCCATGACAGCACTGTAACTGTAACCATGTGTTTATTATTTTAACTCTGACTATGAAGGTCCACTAGTTTTCTAACAAAACACTCATTTTAATCCTGGCAAGGCTCTTTCCCTGAACCTAGGGGAGGTTTTTTTTTTGTAGCTAAACCATAGAAACCTAGTAGCAGTCGCAACATAAATGCAACAGTAATTTGTAACATTCTAACTTCATCTTTTTCTGGCATTTCCTTGGCTGTAGAGTTAATAGGGGACATAGGTAACACTGTATTACATCTATAAACTGGAAACATACAACTAAAGAGTGTAACTTAAATGTGTATAGTTCATCTGGCCTCTTTAAAGTTAAAGAGGTCATATTGTACCCCTGTGAAACAAGTTATTGTACGTCTTCCAAGTCCCAGAATATATATTTTAAGTCTCAGCTCAAAATACATCACAGATTGTTCATTCCCCCATGCCCATATACCCTCATTTTCAGATCTGTTTGAACATTTGTTGCTTTAAAAGACAATATGCTATTTCTGCCCACAACCCTTTCCCATCAGTGCCATGGGTACCCTGGTACATCATGTCAATGTATCAGGACAATCCTGATGGCTCTGGAGGGTCTTAACTGTGAGGATGTTGAGTGTATAGCTGTTACATCATAAATATATACACTTCGCAAAAGCTCAGAGTCGTAAAATCAATGAAACGACAACTATTCTTGTGACAGCAGCATGTTAATAGTCACAACAATCTACCAGGTTTCATTTCCTTCTGACTTGTTAAAATTAACAATGACATGATGTTGTTTTTCACCAAAAAGTCTAGTAACAGGATTGGATACATCATACCTCTACACGGGGGTACAACCACATGGGTATTATATTATATGAGTCCATCTTCCCTATACTAGAAATGACTGTAAATAGGAGGTTCAACACTGTTTAGACTTGGGTAAGATCAGGTCCACTCGACTGTTCTAGTAGTGTTGTAGTCAAGACGGGCAAGTAGGGATGGGAATCACTAAGAAGTTAACGATTCTGATTCCATTATCGATTTTGTTTATCGATCTGATTCCTTATTGATTCTCTTATCAATTCTCATTTAGTGAGGGAAAAAAAAAAAAGAGTACAAACGGGTGTGTTTGCATTAACTGTATTTTATATTTCCGTCTGTGCACAGAAAATATAACGTATACAGTATGTACAAATAATAATAACAGATGATGCTGGGCCCGGTTTAGGGGGGGTAGGGGGTGTACAGTGAAAGTGAAACTAAAGACACTTTACTAATTCCTCTATTGCCACATTTCTTCTATGTGGAACCGGTTCGAATCTGCTCGTCTCCCATTGTTGTGCATCTCATTTCCTTTACCCTACCGTCGGAAACTTGTATTTGACGGGGTACCACATTTGTTGCCCGCACCGGAACCGGGCCCAGATGACAGCCTGGTGTTCACTCTGCTGCTATATTACAAGCGCTGCTTAGTAGCGAATCAAACGAATCACATGCTGTGGACAAATGTTTGAGCATATTGGAGGGATTCCACCCTTTTGAAGAAATGGAAGCTTTGAAGTGTTCCCAGTGGACCTGGTGTCGTCTTTTTAGACCGTTTCTGCCTCAACGCCACGTTGTCTACGATCTGACCAAAACAATGCAGCGTACGTGTGACATCATCACACATGAGCAACAAAGGCAGAATTGATAAGCAGAATCGTTACGAGGCAGGCAAACGATTCCAAGAAATCGAGCTACTGGGATCCGGTTCTCAAAAAGAACCAGTTCTCGATTCCCATCCCTACCGGCTAGACTGAGACCAAGACCCTGCTGAGACCAGAGGGTATTGAGACCAAGACAAGACCGAGACCAAATGAGTTGAGTCAGTGACAAGACCAAGACCACAAAAAATTGGTCTTCAGGCCAGTTTCAAGACTAGTTTTGGTCTGGAGACCAATGTTTCACTAGTGGACTGTGGAGGGCTGGCATTGTCCACTGAGAAAATGTATACAATGTAACATGTTTTTAAAATAGATGCATCTGACTGGTTGCATTTGAACAGGGTGCGTAACAAATAATGGTACTATTCTGTGAGGATGCAGTTTTTGAACAAATCCCATGGAGACCGTGACCTATGTCCGAAACCAAAACAAGACTGAGACCAAAGAGAATCAAGACCAAGACAAGACCGGAACCAAATGAGTTGAGCCCGTGACAAGATTGAGACCACAAAAAAATTGGTCTCGAGAACAGAACTACATCACTATGTTCTAGCACTTGGAGACATTCACATCATAGAGGTTGTTCATTTGATTTTGTTCTTATGAATAAAACCTGAGCAGACCAGTGTAATCCTTTTAGATGTGGTAGACATTTAATGATGATACTGCTGCATATCTAATGTTTTCAGATGACATTTACTGACTTTGGACTGGAATAACTTTGTGCATTAAACTTAAGTTTCAAGGACATAAGCATTCCTGTTCAGTGCGTACTGTAAAACTGTTTTCAAACTGTTTTCAGAAAGAGAAACATTTCTGTGTGCACTTGACATCTGACTTCATGTTGTGCAATATGTAATGTTTATGGTCTAGTATTCAATGTCCAAGTGTGATGTTAAAACCTGAAGCCAATACTGCACTTGTATGAATTTGTATGTGCAAAAACAAATGGGGTCACATGTGATCACACTTGGAATGTGACTTTAGGAACATCTCATGGCGTAATGTGTGTGAAGTGCATGTTTATCCCTCTGTGAAACCAGTGGCATTAATTGTTATCTGTATGGCAGCATCATTTTGCACACAATGATGCAATCTGCACGTTTTATTTCAGCAGTGTGATTTTAACTCTTTGTCAGCTCTAGCTGAGAAAACCTCTTAGGCCATGGTGGGTTCACAGCGAGTGATGAGTAGAGTACTGTTATTACACCAGAAATTAGTATGCATACTCGTGCTTTTAAAGTCCTGCTAAAAACAACCAACAAAATGCCAGTAAATGAATTTCCCTCCCTGTCCTTTCTGTGTTTTCAGTGTCACTGCTTTTCCAAGTCGCTTTCAAGTACAAAGCAGCATCGTGTGGGCGAGTGACAAATGTTACAGTGGTTAAGATTTTATATGTTTTACTTCAGTCGCTGTTTCAGTGTAAATGGCAACTGAACAATTTTCAAGCTCTGCTTGGATGGAGCCAGATGGATTTTACGATGCACGTCATTGCCTTGTGCTGTAGTACTGTGGAGTGGTTTAGCAGATGAATTAAAAGAGTGTGCAAATATTTTTCAGTTTAAAAGAATGTTTAAAAAACAAATAATGAAGAAGTACTTGGAGGAGAGACAGTGACACTGATGCTCTAAACAGTGTGGGTGCCATTAGGGGGAGTGGGTATGGGGTCAGAATGTGTCTGTGCCTGTTTATGTTTGTGTTCCTGTCTTGTAAGGATGTGATATTGTGATGTTCTGTTTTATTCTGTAATGTTCTGTATTGTTCTGTAATGTTCTGTTTTGTTCGGTAATGTTCTGTATTGTTCTGTAATGTTCTGTATTGTTCTGTTTTGTTCTATAATGTTCTGTATTGTTTTGTATTGGTGCAGTGAAATGTGATGGGTTGTGTGGTGTGAGGGGTTGGAATTTTAAAAGCAATGCTTCTTCCATCCCCTTCTCAAACCATGTGTTGTCCAGTTGTCGTCTGTTAAGTGTATAAATGTGGTAGCAGGTTTGAAATAAACATGTGAAATGAAAATGAAATGAACAATGTTTGAAAAATAGCAGGTACATGTGGGCTTTGTATTACCATTATTGCTGAGCTGCTGATTGAAGCTGGAGAGGATAAATACCTGCAACTACAATAAAGTAATTTCAACCAGGAATAAATATCAGTTATACCCCATCGAACTGTTAGCAAGTGCAAAAACGTAGGTAGAGATGAAAAGAGCCGTGGTCACAACAAGCAGGAAATATGTAAGAATCCACATAATGGAGGGAAGTGAAAAGAACAAACAACTTGAACAAGTGGACTTCCTGCTGTGCTGACAAGTGACGATTGGATGGTTGAACAGCATTTAAAGCCAGGTTTGTAGGTCTGTGTGCTATTATCCCCACATTTAAACAATTATCCTTAGCTCACTCCTTTCCGCAGCATCATCACCCTCCATTATGCGTGGCTGTTGAGAACTGCTTTTGTGTGTGGTCACAACACACAAAGTTCTTGTGAAATCAAACTGTCCTTTTTCAGATGGTACTACGTTTTTGTGTTTTTTTTCCTTGAGATGAGGTGATGCCAAGAGGATCAGAGGAAATCACTGACTTTTTTGACTGCAATTAATCTGTCAACAAAATGACCTTAATCAATAGCAGTGTTGTATTAAAGGCTTCCTGTGTGATGGTGAAAGGTCAGCAACAGCGTCTGATGGCAGCCATACTACATCCAGGTCCAATTAGGCAGCATTTAAAGGAGTGACATTTTGCTTTTCTTTTTTTTTTTAATGAAATTGTGCATTTTTCAAACATTTCCGTGTGGTCTACATAAACTGTAGATGCAATGCTTGGGTCTGAATTCTTCATTAATTCAACTCCACAGGTCCATCTTCAACCCTATTTCTGAGTAATGACACCAGAAAGGTCATTTTGAGCACTGGCCCTTTAAATGCAAATGAGCCACTTCACACCCCACCCCCTCCAGGTTGTTGGCTGTGCTGCTCTGTCCCGTTCAACCAACAACTGAACATTTTAGGTAATCGGCTCGAAGTTTGGACATATTTTCAGTATGGACTACAACCGCTGCTGCTGATGAACAATTATGGCGACAAATGTTTGTCAGAAGTCTTGACCTTATATGTGCAAATGTCGTGCCGTAACTAGTTATAAACGTAACAAATTAAGAGGGAATTAAGACAGGTTGTAGAAATCCACTCTATTTTTGCCAAAATGAATATAAAGATAGCTTTGCAGCCCCTGGAGGGTTCAAATTCAAACTTTATGAACTATTAGGGTCCAAATACACAAATAAATGACCCAACGACTAATAAAAGTGGGTTTAGCAAAATATGACCCCTTTAAAGTATCCAGCCTGGATCCCTAGTGGCTTGTGTTGACTGTTGAACTATGTACGTCTGTGATTATGTGATAATAACTAAGTATGAAATTAATGTTATTAATGTAAACTGTGAGTTTCTTATGGTTATCAACAAAACAAAATAAAAATTAGACAAACAAATAAATAATATCATCAGTTCTGACATTACTTATGTCCATCTCTAGTAGGGGTGTGTATTGGCAAGAATCTGGTGATACGATACAAATCACAATAGTAGGATCTTGATACGATATATCACGATATATCATGATACTGTTAAAAAGGCCATTTTTATTGGTTTGGTTTCTTTTTTAAAAGTTTTTTACCTGGAAGAATGGAATTACACCAGAAATATGTACAAATACTAAACACATTTTTATTTGATCACAATAGGATCTAATGCTATATCGCAAAATGTTCCTGTGTTCAAACTGAAATAATGTTTTACAGACATTACAGTTTAAGATCCTGTTCAAATGTTCTTATTCTATTAGTTCAGAACTAACATCAGAACATTATTTTAGTTCAATCCCAACAAAGGAACTAACATTATTTAATAAGAGTGTGAAATAATAATAAATAAAAAACTAAAATGAACCACCACAATATCTGCATTTGAATAAATGCCTAAAAATATCGATACAGTATTGTGAAATGAAATATCACAATATATTGCAGAACCGATATTTTCTTACACCCCTAATCTCTAGGGCAAATTTGTTAAAGAAAAGTGGGTAGATTTAAGTCGACATCAGTAGGCAGCACCATTATATCATCTAAAACTCCTATGTCCATGAAGGCAGTAAAAGAAGAAGTGATTGGTCATTTTCAGAGGTTAAATTGAGGAAAAAGCAGAACAGAAGGAGTTAATAAACATATCAGTTCATTGACTTTATCGTTTGTTGGCTCACATATCATTTCACTTGAGTCCTCTGAGGAAAAATAATATCTATTTTCCACTCACTGCTGCTCCTCATATCAGTGGGATACCATCTCAGGGTCACTTCTTTAAAATTATTGGTTCAGAGACTAACTTTGTTGTGGGAATTCTGCACCTCTTCTGATCAAACAGCTTCCAAATCCTCACTTTCCCTCAGCTGCATTTGTCGATCTTTCACAGCAGTGACTGGTGTTTGTGCTTTGGGTTGCTACTCTTGATAACTTGAGGTTACAGTTATGCTGCTTTAATCTCCATCCTCCACCCCCATGGCTTGGAGAGCAAATAAATGTACAACACAAAGCTGCATCAGGTATACGCACATTTAAACCGTGTAAAGGGACATGTTTGATCATGTTTCAAAGACAGCCAGTTAAGACGTGGTTAACTTACGATATCCTTGAGAGGATAAGAAGCGAAAAACCGGGTGAAGCAATTAAGAGATGGAGAGTTTAAGAGCCACCAGATAAGAACTTATTAAAGTCCTGCAAAAGAGGAAGACTTTATGAAAAGAGACAGCTGAAGGAGAAACATTAGGCAAGACAACAAAGAAACAGGATGAAGCAAATCGATGGTGAGAAACAACAGGAAACGAGACGAGAGGAAAACAAACCGACAGCAGAAGAAAGGAAGAGGACAGTTGTTGGATTGGTCGCACCAGTGATGCTTATCTGCTCGGGGCTGCATAAAGACATGTAGAGGATGAAGAGAGCGAAGCAGCATCCATGCATCAGATGGAGCTCTAAGCAGGCTTAGAGACCCACTCTGTGCTCTAGTGAAGCAGAGCTAATACACAGCGCCAGAGGAGAGCTTATTAGACGGATCAAAGCTTGTCTAATCTACATGCAAAGAATATGATGAGAGGGTCCTGACAATCCTGCTTTTCCTCCAGAGAGGCGCTGATTATCATACAGGGTTATGAACAGTAAACATACAAAGATGTGATGATGTATGCACACTTCAGATCTTTGATGTGACTGTGGGGAGGCACAATGACAGCCGCTGTGCTCTATTGTGGCTCATCCCATGCTTTACAGGAAGCCATGCAGCCCTCATTCAGTGACAGCTAATGCGTTTCCATTTAATGACACAAAGAAACACTTTAAACAGCAGTTTTGCGCACTGGATGTCCCAGAATGGCACTATGAGATCTGAGATGATTCTGGTTTATTACAGCACAGAACTTATTATCGTAGAATCATTATTTCTTTGTTTTTTCTGAGTAGTGAGGTGATCAAACAGGTTGGAAACAAGTTAAATAATAAATTCTCTGTATAACTTTTTTTGGAGGAAATATGTGAGTGAA
This sequence comes from Sphaeramia orbicularis, assembly GCF_902148855.1. NCBI lineage: Eukaryota > Metazoa > Chordata > Actinopteri > Kurtiformes > Apogonidae > Sphaeramia > Sphaeramia orbicularis. The sequence goes on along the minus strand of NC_043974.1, from coordinate 16,536,007 downwards.
ATGTTGCTAATGAGACCTCTTTGTGCAGAAAAATTAAGCACACATTTGTTCAGTGGCTTAAATATGAATCAGAAAGTTTTAGCTGCAGGTTTTAGCATTAAATGTAACCATTCATTCATTATCTGAACCTGCCTTATCCTCACTAGGGTCACGGGGGTCGCTTGGACCCTATCCCAGCTACTTACGGGCGAAGGCGGGGTTCACCCTGGACATTTCGCCAGTTCATCACAGGGCTGACATATAGAGACAAACAATTGCTCTCACATTCATACCTCTGGGCAATTTAGATTAACCAATTAACCTATCAGGTTTATCCGAGACGAGATTATTGTTAGTTGAAAACTATCCATCCATCCATCCATCCATCCATTTTCTTCCGCTTTATCCGGGGCCGGGTCGCGGGGGTAACAGTCTAAGCAGGGACGCCCAGACTTCCCTCTCCCCAGACACCTCCTCCAGCTCTTCCGGGGGACCCCGAGGCGTTCCCAGGCCAGCTGAGAGACATAGTCTCTCCAATGTATCCTGGGTCTTCCCCGAGGCCTCCTCCCAGTGGGACATGCCCGGAACACCTCCCCAGGGAGGCGTCCATAATTGGTTACAAAACTAAATGTAACCAATTGTCTTTATTTTATTTTCAGTATACTACATTATCATGTTTCTCTTGCCTAATCATTTGAGCTCTGACCGTAATCCCCAATCACACAATGTCATCATGAGAGCTGCAATCGATTAGTCGACTCAAAGTAATCCAAAAAAATCATTCAACCACAATTCTCCTGAATCCAAGCTTTGTTTCCTTCATTTCTCTGCTGTTAAACATTGGTTCCACTGTTGTGTTTCACACATACGCTTATTGTGACGCACAAAGAAGCTTCAATTCAGGAAAACTGCAATAGAATATCTCCCTTCAATCAATTCAAGTTGATTAATCGAATCAGGAATTTTTGCATTGGCTTCAAGCACCTAATTGATTAATCGGTTGCAGCTCTAGTCAACATCATCATCAGTAGCAATATTACTAAATAATTCTTAAACTAGAAAAGCACTCGGAGAGCGCAGATCTCCACCAAGACAGATCAACACCCCCCTCCCCCCGAATCACCACCAAAATTTAACCATTTGTTCCCTGTGCCAGTATCAACACTTCCTGAAAATTTCATCAAAATCCGTCCATAAGTTTTTGGGTTATCTTGCTAACAGACAAACAAATAAACAAACAAACAGGACAAACCCCAATGAAAACATAAAGTCCACCGTTCCTTGCTGGAGGTAACTAGTTGTCTGTTCAATTCCCAGTTGGACCAGTGCCTTTTTGACATGTATGCTAGGTTAATTCTCCCATTGATGCCCTTGACCAAGGTACTAACATGGATTTGGAGTTGGTCCCTGGGCACCTCCATTGGCCGCCCACTGCTCCTTGTGTGAACTAGAATGGGTAAAATGCAGAAGTTTCCCTACAGGGACAAAAAAGAACTTTATTTTATAGTTCACTAGCCTTGTTCTCAGCCTCAAGACTCCAGGGGCCATTCCAGTTTCAGCTGTCTTTGAGCGATTTATAGCATCAGACCATTCTTTATTTTGCTCTTGGATAAGTCCGAGTTTGGATGTTTCACCTAGTTGTGAAAACATAAACTAAATACTGCAGAAGCATGGATATTTGTTGCAGAGTGCTCTTTGTGTGCAGGTCTCTACTCAATGAAGACATGCAATCTGAGCGCTCTTGCCCTTGTCATTATGGACCGATCACTTTGTTGGAGTGCAGAGAAAAACTTTAAACACTAGAAAACGGGGCAAAATTGCACTCAGGTTTGCAGCCTATCATTGGTGCAAAACTTTTGTGAACACGTGCATACAATAGAGCAGACTGTGGGTCAAATCTTGCGCAATTCCCTGTGCAATTAGTGGGCGCAGTAGGTTCTTTGTGTATTCTTTTGTTACCACGGTAGATTTAACTTCCAGCAAAATTTAACATAAAGGGGGGTGGGGACTATTAATAGTGCATAACCCTGCTGCCTGAAGAGTTGTTATCGGTGCTGAGCCCTGCCACTTTTAAATGCCTGCTATTTTGTAGGTAACTGTTATTTTAAATACCTGAATTTAGCCCGTAGAATATTCCTGTGACTTCAAATTCTTCCTGAAAGTAAAAGCTCTTTGCAGGAGTGAACTGAACTGAGTGTTTGAGAGCGAAAACTCAGCTATGTTTTCAGTTTAGAGAAAAATCTTACTTTACCCGGTGTATAAAAAATGAGTTCTGCTAAGGTTGGTAAGAGCTTCACAACTTCTGACTATTAGTTGTATCGAAGCCTAGGACTGTGAGATGTAACGTTAGGATTTGAGGTGACATAAGGTAAGGCCTTTTTGCTTCTATGAATACACTTAACATTCAGGTTATATTCAGTTCCATGCACTGTAAAAGAAGTCGATATAGAATGGATTGAGAAAGCAAAGTTTTAATCATAGTTCTGCCAACACTACAGAAATGGAAAGTAAACACAAAAAAACCTTTCTAGTTGCAATGATGACTGACTGACTGACTGACTGACTGACTGGCTGATTGAGGACTATTCACTTTTTCTGTCCTTTTTTTGGCCATTTTTCTTATCTGAGTGAAAGTAGGCCATGAAATTGTTAAAGGAGCTACAGTCGTCTCTGGTGCAATTTCTCCCGATCAGTCAAGCAGCGTGGATAAGGGCCAGAAAAGGTGTGAGTGGATGGAGCTTTACAGGAAGAGGCAATCATGTCGGAGACCCGAGAGGGCTTCGAGAGCGAGGGTGGAAGAGGACGGAGTGGCGCTGAGGACACTGAAGGAGGCGTGAGTGGTGAGGAGGGGACAGAAGCTGAGGGTGAAGTCGATTTATAGCAGAAGAAAAGGCCTGCCCTGAATAACCACTTTCCACAGGCCCGGGGTGAACGTGTATGTTCGTACCGAGACGCCAACAGACATCAAGGGCCTCTATAATTAATCTATGTCAAATGTGCGTCAAAGCTGCTAAAATTAAACAAGTCTTGTTCTGAGAGGCAGCGAAGAAGAGAGAAGAGAGGTGGAGGCGTAGGGCGGATGGGTACATACAGTGAGGTACTCATTACTGTTCCCTTCAGTTCCCCCACTGAGCCAAAGTGGGGTGTCGACGGCTTCAAATGATCTGTCAGGTCAAAAAAAAAAAAAAAAAAAAAAAAGAAGCCAAGTATCAGGATTTCAGCGAAGCACCGTTCAGCTCCATTTTTTTGTCTTTGAACACACCAGACAAAACCTTTACGCAAAAAAAACTCCCCCAAAAGATAGCCCCCTAGCAGTCATTCTAATCACTACAGAGTGAGACACAGGTGAGGACCTCATTTCCATCCCTAAGCCCTAGTTTTCTTCCTTAACTCCTTAAATAACGCCTGCTCATCCTTTTCATTTCCTCTTTAACTTTCTCAAATCTCCTCATTTCTAAATTATCCTCTTCATTCCTTTCCATAGCTCCTCATTTACGTCTTTTCATTTCCTTCCCCCATGTCTTTGTTTCCTCCTTTCCTTTGATCACCTATCTCACACCTTTCTTTCTTCCTTCCTTTCTTCCTTCCTTTCTTCTTCCTTTCTTCCTTCCTTCCTTCCTTCCAAGCCAGGGGACTTTTATACAGATGCACTTTTTTTTACATAGTTGCACTTTTTTATAGAAGTAAGTTGTTCTTGTTGAATGTATTTATGAGTGGAAAGAGTGTAGTTTGGATGTTATTTGTGTTTTCTTATGTGGGGAGCATGTGCAATTTCTTTGTATTTATTATGCAATGACAATAGAGCTTCTATTCTATTCTATTCTATTCTTTTTCTTTCCTATATCTTCCTTTTCTTTTCCTATTTTACTTCACTGATTCCTTTTCCAACTCTTGTTTCATTCATTCTTCTCCTCATTTCCACTCCTATTCATTGTTTCCTTCACCTCCTTCTTTCTTTGCCTAACAACTCCTCCTCATTTCTTTCCTCACATCTTTATTTTCATCCTTAACTTCCTTTTCATTTCCTATCTGTCCTCCTCATGTCTTTAACTCCTTGTGTAACTTTGATTTCATTCCTTACCCTCTTGTCTCCTTCCTTCTCTACTTGTCATCCATTCCTTTTCCTGTTTTTCTTTCCTAATTTTCTTAACAATCCTCCTCTTTCTTTTCTTTAACTCCTCCTTTCTTTGTCTTCTTATTCATTTCTTATCCCACTACTTCTTCTCTCTCCTGAAATCAAGTTATCTTTCTTCTTGTTTCCTAATTCTCCAATTCATTCCTTTCTGTAGCCCCTTGTTTCCTTCTCTTCCTTAAAAATTACTTCCTTACTTCCTTGTTTCCTTAACTAACTCCTCTTCCTTTTCATTTCCTTAGCCAGCTCCTTGTTTCCTTCTGTTCCTTTTCATTTTATTTCTTCCTTTGTTATCACCGTCCCTATCCCCTTGCTTCCTTGTCCTTTTTATTTCCTCTTTGGTCCCTTACATTCATTATCTTCTTCATTTCATTCTTTACTCGCTTGTGTCCTTGTCATCTATTTTCATTACCTTGAATATATATTTCATACTTTACACCAGTGTTTCCCAAACTTTTTGAGCCACAGCACATATTTTACATTAAAAAAATCACAAGGCACACCACCAAACAAAAGTGTCACAAAAAGTATATTTATTGAAATATAATGCAACTTTATTCTCAATTTACTTACTCAGTGTGAAGCCTTGGCCTGTTTAGTTGAACACAAAGCTGATGTTCTTGTAGGAATTGAATAAAGACACAAATGTATCTTCTGCAACAGCTTTTAGTCTCTCTCTTTTTTCAGGGGTTGAGCACATAGAGGGTGCAGGGGTGACATTGTCATGGGGCGTTTGGAACAAGAAAGCTGAGAGGGGTGTGTCAGCGACCCCTTGGACAGACCCCCAGATTGAGGTCAGTTTTATAATAGTATGGGAGGTATTTCCCCCCGCCCCAACCCGATACCTGGGGGTTCACGGGTAACTTGTTAATCCATGCATCACTAGCAGGGTGTGTATTAGCCAGAATCTGGTGATACGATACAAATCACAATACTAGGATCACGATGTGATTTATCACGATATATCATGATACTGCTGTTAAAAAGGCAAATTTATTTTTGTTTCTTTTTTTTTTTTTTTAATGATTATTTCCTTGAAGAATTGAATTACACCAGAAATATGCACAAATATAAACACATTTTTATTTGATCCCAACAGGATCTAATGCTATATCACAAAATTTTCCTGTGTTCAAACTGAAATTCTCTTTTACAGACATTACAGTTTAAGATCCTGTTCAAAATGTTCATATTCTATTAGTTCAGAACTAACATCAGAACATTATTTTTGTGCAATCCCAACAAAGGCACTAACATTATTTAATAAGAGTGTTAAATAATAAGAAATAAAATATAAAGAAAAAACAAAAATGAACCTCTGCCATATCTGCATCTGAATAAAAACCTAAAAATATCGATACAGTACTTTTTAATATCGATACAGTATTGTGAGATGAAATATCGTGATACGTTGCAGAACTGATATTTTCTAACACCCCTAATCACTAGTGAGGGGGGCTTTATCAACAGAACGCACCGCATCAGGGCCGGTTCACTTTCACTTTTATTTTGCCAAGGGAAACCGGAGACTGTTGTAGTAGAGTGGATCATTGGCGTGTGCAGTCGTATGTATCTGTATCATGCTCCTCGCTTACAATACCAGTCAGGTGAAATTGGATAATTTTCCACAGCACACCTGATGATTTCTCATGGCACACTTATGTGCCACGGCACTAGGGTGACCAGGTGCCCTGCTTTGTGTGGGACTGCACAGCATTATGACAATTTTTTCCACATCCTGCAAATTGAGACGATGTCCCGCATTTGACTGGCTCTGGCTCTCCAAAGTGCAGGACAGCCGTCTTTCTCCAAACATGACTTTCATTTTATAGCGGTGACAGCGCTATCACCATTGGCTGTGTCCACTGTCAATCAACTAACATACATGTGGGGTCAAGAGTCCGTCAACCTGTCACCAGTGTCTTCCTGAGCTCCGCCCACTGGCATACAAAAAACAAAGGGAAAAGCCTCAGACACCGGCATGCAAATATTGGCGGAAATCATGGAAACTCCGCGCAATAAAAAGAAGATGCAACTTTAACTACAATTATTTGAAACGTGAGGTTTCTTTTTTGAGTTTTTACAAGTGGATTTTTTGTTTTGTTTTTACAAGCAAAAAAAGTTGTTGAAACCTGTGCAAAGAAAGAAAAAAAAATGCCCAATGCAAACCAAATCAAATTGTTGTTATACATATTTATAAGCTCGACAATAAGATGCACATCGTTTCAAAATCTGGACTTTGTTCCAGCATTACAGTTACGTGTCTCACATTGTCCCACAAACACACTCCTTGTCCCACATGTGGCTCGTAGGTACCTGGTCACCCTACACGGCACACTGGTTGGGAAACACTGCTTTACACAATGTAAACCTCATTTTAAGGTGGCTTTAGTTTTGTCAGTTTATGCAAAGTCTGTTATTGTCAATTACTTTTTTTTTTTTTTAATAATCTATTCAGTAGTTCAGTTTTACAAGCTGGTCTTGGATCAGTTTGTGAAGTTCTGGTAGCAAAACAACCAGAACTGAAAAGGTTTCTCAGCAAATCCTATTTGCATTTCTGACTGAGTGCTTGGAAATATGGGTATTTCTTTTTAGAACTATGTGTATATTGTGTATCGCAAATGATATGGTTGTGTAAAAAACATAAGTACTAGTTACTCAGTGAGAATATTACATCATAGACAATCTGTATTGAATCAATATCATATGACATCTATGTAAAGTGTCTGTCAGGCTTTCAGTTGTTGATACTATAATTTGCCTGTCATATTGTGAAGAAAGGGAAAGCTAAAAAAAAAAGAGAGAGAGAGAGAGAGAGAAAACAATAACACTTCTTCATTATCCAGCAAACATCCAACAGCTGTGTGTGCTCCGACTGGAATCTGTATGGAAGTGTGTACTGCTGTTTGTCAGGATCTCCTGGTTCTGATGGTACCTCATGCTGTGACAGACATGGTATCCAGGCTAATCGCATGCATCACAGCACCCACATCCACTCAATGAATTCACAGCGCAGAATGTCCCATGCGGCAAACTACCATAAAAGTGAATGGCCTCCTTAATTGCTAAAAGAATCAATCGAAAAGAAATTCAGAGATTTGTTTTATTTTGACTGCACAGCTTGATATTGGTATCAAACAACTGAGTTTTCTTGTGAAAGCAGGGGCAATACTACAAAGAGCCTTTTGTTGGGTTCCAATGCCAGTGAGTACTGTGTCTTTGTTTGCAACTACTCCCAAAGAAAACACTTCACCAGCCTTTTAATTGAATATTCATCTGGTCTTATCTGGTAAGAACAAGTGACAGCCCAGGCGTTTCCACTCCACTTCTACATTTTCTGTCAGCCAGGTGACACTTGAAGCTGAAGGGAATGGAGGGTAAAAAAAAAAAAAAAAGGAAAAATATATTACAAAAGAGTGAAGAAATGAGAGGTAAGGTATGTGCCTCTGGAAAGACTTCAACGCTGATTAAATCATTACAAAACAACAATAGGATCAAGATTCAAACAGTCCAATAGAAGAAGTTTCACACAATAACTCTATTCACTTCATCCTCTCAGGTTGTATCTGTACCTGTACCGTCACTTTTGGACAGAACATTTCAACAATCAAAGGTAATTCTCTGAGGGAGAGGGTTTTTTATGGTGCTGTCCTATTCAGCAGGAGCACAAGGCAACCACGGAGGATACGTCCAGATCACAACACACCAGACGATATAGTACAGTAAGACCCAAACTGCTGAGTTCTCACAGTCAGTAATAATGACACTGCAATTCAACGACCTCTTTGTTCCTCATTGCCAAGGACATTCAAGAAGACTGTCAAAACTTAGGCCTAAAACTAACGGCCATCATTTGATTCACGTTGCATCTTTTCTTGAAGAGCAATCCTGAATATGAATCAACTCCCCGGACACACAAACAATGCATATCATCCTCAGCAGTGAGGCCGCGGGTGATAACAGACTGCACAGTCTACAGAGAAGTATATCAGAAGGTAGTTGTTCCAAGTCGGATTTATTATCTTTTGTAATGCCTCATTTGGAAACAAGATAAAAAGCAGCCTTTGCAGAAAATACAGAGTAGGGTAGATAGTCTTTCAGGCAATGTAGAAACTGGAATAAGAGCTGAAAATCGACCAAAGTGTAACCAAATCTGAAATGGCAGGACTGAGTATTTGTTAAAAAGTCAATTTCACTTCCACATATACAGGGTGGGGAAACAAAATTTACAATGAACATTTAGTTTTTTTTGTTTCAGCAGGCACTACGTCAATTGTTTTGAAACCAAACATATATTGATGCCATAATCATACCTAACACTATTATCCATACCTTTTCAGAAACTTTTGCCCATATGAGTAATCAGGAAAGCAAACGTCAAAGAGTGTGTGATTTGCTGAATGCACTCGTCACACCAAAGGAGATTTCAAAAATAGTTGGAGTGTCCATAAAAACTGTTTATAATGGAAAGAAGAGAATGACTATGAGCAAAACTATTACGAGAAAGTCTGGAAGATACTATTAAAGAAGAATGGGAGAAGTTGTCATCCGAATATTTGAGGAACACTTGCGCAAGTTTCAGGAAGAGTGTGAAGGCAGTTAGTGAGAAAGAAGGAGGACACATAGAATAAAAACATTTTCTATTATGTCAATTTTCTTGTGGCAAATAAATTCTCATGACTTTCAATAAACTAATTGGTCATACACTGTCTTTCAATCCCTGCCTCAAAATATTGTAAATTTTGCTTCCCCACCCTGTAGGTTCCTAAACTTGATAACTCTATTTTTGCATCCGAAGGCTATATATCTGGAGGGTCTGTCTACTAAATGTTGGTTTAGGTAGCACATATGAACCGCAGTAAATGGCTAAAAAGTGGCTTCTCCTTATAAAGCGCCACCAAGGCAAAGTGAGATGTATATGGTACGATGATTAGCTGTTTTGACAAAAATAATGCAACTTCTGGAGTAGGCCTGCAAAACTTGATGAAAAAGTCATACTGCAGTTTGTGTAAATGATACTTATTCATTTATTTCAGAACTGCTTCATCTGTGAGAGGGTCATGAGGGTGTCTGAGCCTATCCTGGTTACCAATGGGCAAAGATGGGGTTCACCCTGGACACGTTACCAGTTCATTGCAGGAACATATATATTTATCTTCCTGAGACCCAGCAATGCACTTTTGTCTTCTGTAGAAGAGAAGAGTTTCACAGTTTTACTTAACCAAAACAAAACAAAGAAAAAAAAAAACAAAGCAAAAAAAAAAAAAAAAAGCTGTCTAATGCAAGATATTCCATTTAAAAAAAAAAGTTTTGAGAGAGGAGGTCAAAGTCTCTTAGTCTTTCATATGTGTTTTCTTTATGTAACAATGCATCCATTGTTCAATTGTTTTGTTTATTATCAAAAAAAAAAAAAAAAAAGAAAAACTGAAATGTTGAGAATGGAAAGATTGGTCATTGGTCACATACTTGTTACGTGACCACAATGTAATTTAAATGTATGTTGAACTTTTCTCAATATTTCTAAATAAAAATCTGAAAAAAAAAAAAAAAAAAGTTTGTGAAAAAATTGTTCCATCATGCTGTTTTCATTCAGGGCAATTACTCCATGTAAAAAAAAAAATCCTAAATCTTTGCTTTTACCTGGGTCTCAGGAGGTTAAACACTATATAGACAAACAACCAGTCACTGTCACATTCACCTTAACTTATTCATGTCTTTGGATGGTGGGATGAACCAGAGATCTCCTCCTCAGAACAAGATGGTCAAACCCAGGACCCAGGATTGTGCTAACCACTAGGGTTGTAACAATCTCATGGTGTTACGATTAATCACAATTTTAAACGTCACAGTTAATTAATTGTGAAGGCTGCAAAAAAACATCTCATAAAGTACAGTATATTTAAGAACGGACCCAAAGACACCAATATGCACGTCCCACATGGAACGAAAGCAGCGTTCCAGAAGCACTGCAGTCAACATTCCACCAGTGAAAATGACAGAGAATGAACAAGATGACCGTCTGTCTCAGGGGGACGCATTTATGAATTGTCTCAACTGTAAATATATTTTCAATGCTCACTTTCGTTTCCATAGAGTTTGCGTTCACTACTTCAGGCTACCATTGCGCAACCAATTCACACCAATCTGGCTGCATAGCTTCGGTACAGTAAGGCCGTTCTTCTGCAGCAGTTCAGACTGTCATACAAGCTTCAGGAGGGTTAACCTGTGAATTGATGCAGTAAACATGCTCTCTTTGATCACAACACAAACTGCATAAAATAGTCTGGTGCACCTGTAGAGCGGGGCCGATTCTAAACAAATATCCTGCCTCCTCAAATGAAAGTTAGCGAAGTTCAGGAGGTAGGGAAAAGGTAAATGAGCTTTACAACAGTGGGAGACAAAGAGGAATTATACTGCATTTCCACTGCATGGTACCAGCTCGACTCGACTGGGCTCGGTCTTTTTGCGTTTCCATTATGAAAAAGGACCTGGAATCTGGTACCCGGTACTAGTTTTTTGGTATCACCTCCGCCGAGGTTCCAAGCGATACTAAACCATGACATATAACACTGCAGACCACTGATTGGTCAGACAGCTGTCTCTGTGACCCGCCGTTTTACAAAAAATAGATGCGGAAATTGACAGTAAATATAGCGGTACATTAATCCACATGATAACAGCCCAAAACTACACCATGGTCGGTCGAGAAGATTCAGTCTTTGGTGGCTGACGTAAAAATTCAGATGAGACAACACGCAACGAGTGAGTTTTCAGCAACTCTCTGAGCAGACGGCATGGGAATATCGCGCCGCATACCTATGAGGTCCAGGTACTGTAATGTCAGTAGTATCCTGTAATGGAAACGGTCTCCAGGAATACCGAGCCGAGCCGAGTCGAACTGGTTCCACAAAGTGGAAACGCAGCATTAGTAACATGTATTAAGTTTCACTTTGTAAAGGGACGTACGGTTTTATGTTATGCATGTACCCATTATGAGGTATGCACAGCATGGACACCCCCCCCCCCCCCCCCAAATAATCGCAGTAATTGTGAAACCATGATTATTTCTCTGATGATAATCATAACACCAAAATCTCTATTCATTACATCTCTACTAACCACTGCACCACCAAGTGGTATTTCAGTGTGAACCTTTTTACTTGGTTATCAAGGAAAAGACAGACAGAAAACTGCTCATGTTGACGTGTGTCTTTGTTCCAACTCATACAAACGTAAACTACTATTTGTTGATAACATGGACCTGAGTTAGGTACAGGTAGGCCTGGGCCATAACACCATCTAAGATAGTGACTGATCTTCATTTTCCATATTTTCTAGTTTTCACAATTATCATACGACTTATTTCATCATGAAGCAGCAATCAGAACTTTTCTACTCATTAACACATTTTACATGGTCATTTTATTGGTGTAATTACAATATTTTACAGAGTGTTGTGCTTAAAATTGGTTCATTAATGTCTCTAACTAAGGTCACTAGGCTACTGAGTTTATTTCTGATTCTATTTCTGTCTGTGTTTTTAGCAAAACTCATATACCTGATTTACACAGATGCTTAGTTAATAAGCTAATGCGAAAACATTTCAATCATAATAAAACTCCATTTGCACAAATTAAACTGCCACAAACAAGATAATTAATAGAAACACTGCAACCGTTTGTGCAGGAAAATGTGGACTTGTGTTTACTTCATCTAGATATTCTTAATATTATAATAGTGTCAGAGCAAAATGATGCAAAATGCAGATTTTCCAGTGAGATACCAACAATAAGCCTTCACAAACAGCCTAAGCCTCCAGAAACTAGACAATGCTAAAGAAAAACTCAGGCTATGTTCAGACTGCAGCCAAACGTGGCCCAAATCCGATTTTTTGCCGCTATTTGACCTGTATCTGACCTGTTGAAGACAGTCTGAACGGCACAAAATCCGATTTTTTCAAATCCGATCCAGGCCACTTTCTTATGTGGTCCTAAATCTGATACATATCGGATATTTTGCAATGCGACATCAGTCTGAACAGTCAGGTTGCATTTATCCAACCTTTACGTCACTGAAATGCCAGTACAGCCTGACTGCAACACGCTTGTGAACAGATATAGGTCGCTGGAGATGAGTGTCTTGTCGTGTGAGTGTTACCAAGAGGCGGTCACAAATATATTTAAATGTTCTTCTTGCCATTCGAAAATTATGAATGAAGTCTGTGTGAGTAAAGCTGCTAACATCACTCCTGAGTCCGACTCCGCATCCAAATACTCCATCGTACAGACGTAGCAGCCATTGCACCACAAAAGGCCAGAGCAGAAATCCTGGCTCTCCTCTTCTTTAATCTTCTACTTAAAATTATTTGACTGTAATGGTGCTGACTTCGGTTGGAGAGAAACTTTACCAGTGCCTCACACACACCGATACAAGATACCTCCATATTTACTTCCGTAAACACAGTGCGTGCTCCGTGGTCACATATTACGTCTGGATCTCTTTTGCACATGTGGTTCACTACAGGGTCGCATTCAGTTCATACTGAGAACTGATACAAGTTACATTTAATTTGTAATATGAACGAGCACACAAAAAATTGGAATTCACAAAAAAATCAGAATTGTGCATTAGGACCTGCTGTCCGAATGTAGCCTTAGTTATAGTTTGGTTGTAACATGACCATATTTTATAAGAAGTGAGGAAATTGTGATGGCGATCATGGATCACAGATTGTTATTTTACTTCATATGTTGTTTAGACCAGATAAACTAACCCTAGATACAGAACAGGAAAAGAGAGGGGAGACTACATACTATTTAATGGATTGTGGACAGCGTTTATTCTGTTGGAAGGATAGAAAACAATAATTTAAACAATGTGGCCTGTCCAAAAAAAATCTGTGTATGGGAGACAAATAAAGATGTGTGTCAGATGTTTGTCATCATAAAAGTAAAACAGTCTCTCCAAAGTTCAGTAAATGCTAAAAGAAAAAAAACAGTTTTAGTGACCCTTTTTTCTATGTTGGAGTAGATAGGAATGTTTACAGATAAAGCTCAGTACACAGCTGCGCTACAATAAATGTTTGGCTTCGTCTTACTTTTTCAATATCATGGCTTTATAATACTGAGTCATTTAGCTAAAAATACCATCAAATGATCAGCAATCAGACTCACAACCTGCTACCCCAGCCTTGACAGTCATTCAACACAGCTGAAGAGTCAATTGAATTAAAAAAAAAAACAAAAAAAAAAACCAAACAAATGGGTTGGTCTACCAAATATAGGAAGGAAAGCAAAACTCTAGAAGCCAATGTCCCTGGTTTTCATGAAGGACAAACATGAAAGTGAGCTCGCTGTTCATTATAGGCATATTATCTAAGGTTGTTTACAAGAAAGGGACATCCAGCCAACCAGATCTGTGTTTTCTGCATCAATTCTAAGTCAGTTTAGAATTCAAGTTGAGGCATGAGACGTCCAAACAGCGTGGACTTCACAAACACGGAATCGAAAGCATAATTTTTACACAAAATCATTTCCATATAAATCAAGTCCATTGGAGCTAAAAGGCATACTTTTTCTCATGGATATTCCACTGTGTCTCAATTTCAGCACATTATGTTTCACTGGGCAACTTCACAGTGTGATACATTTTTTAAGGGGGACGAAAATCCCACTTAACACTTCTAATGGCTGTGAAAAAAAAAAAAAAAAAAATCCATCCAATCACAGCTGATGGAGCCACCAATGACAGAGTAAACACAAAATTTCAGCTTCCCGTTACCATGCAACTCCTGACCAACACTGCAACACCGATGACAAGTTATTCAAAGAAATTCTTGTTCTATTCTGTTGCAGCTGGAACACCATTTTAATTTACAATAGCTCGGGATGGAGAAGTAAGTGCTCAAGGACCTACAAAAAGAAAAAGTAAATGAAAGTCTGAAATCCCAGAAGTACAGTTGTTAAGTGCATGGTGTTTCCTATAAAGACTTTAGTAAGTTGTTTGTGCATTCAGGCACCTCAGCACCGAGAAAAAACACAAGTATAGATGTACCTAAGGGTAATTTATCAGCTTAGAAGTGAGTGGCTTCCCATTCATAGTGCTTAGCATCTTGCCTCAGTCTTTAGCAGCATGAAATGGTTTTGGAAATGGACGTGGGTGGCTGGATGAACGCTGATATGAAAAATGGAATCCTCGTTCGCAACTTTGGTACTTCATCTTTGCTGAAAAGCTCCTGTGTTTACCTATTTAATATTCACCTGAAGCCAAGCACCATAAACACCACTACTCCGAAGCCATTTAAAAATAAAGATGCTGTTAGGAAAAATAAGTGTGCGCAATTGACAGTGCATTCTGCATTTAGGCTAATGTGAAAATATCTGCTATATTTGGTGTGTTTACCCCGACTTGAACTGCAGTGTAATACATCTCCCTACACAGGTTTTATACACATTTACTGGTCAGAAATGTGGCCTACTTACAGTGAACTGAATTGCCAGATGTGGCTAAACCTCAAGATAAATGCGTTTTCCAATGAATAAACAGCGACAGCCCTGAGTAAGTACTGAGCTTACAGCAGCGCCTGGTGACGGCTGACTTGGAAAACTGATGTTAGAACAGCTTCTGCTTTAACTGTATTTTGTGTAAGCCATATGACAGAGTCACAAATGCTTCGCTTCAGGATTTCACTATAGACGTATTTTAAAATTATTGTTAAAATTGTGAAGCTATGTTACATTAACATCGATCTATCACACAACACTTCAAAATCTATTTTTGAGATTGACGTCAGTTGACTTACTCATCTAGCAATGTGGCAACATTTTCATTTGTTTTTGAAAAAAGCTGCCCCATAAATTAAAAGTAAATCTTTGACATAAAATTAACTGTGGTTCGTTTAGTTGTTGCATGCTGTGTTTTTTCCATCAGGTGTTACTGAATGTGCCAGTTGGTGCTATGCATGCAAATAACAGCTGAAGAATTTATAGCAAAACTATCCAATCCAATCCAACTTTATTTGTAAAGCACTTTAAAAACACTGCAGTGGACCAAAGCGCTGTACAGAGGAATAATTAAAACCAAAATAGAAGAATAAAATACAGAATAGATTTAAAGACATAGAAACTGTACAAAAAAAAGAAAAAAGTGCTATACAGAAGAATAAATAAAACCCAAATAAAAGAATAAAATACAGGATAGATTTAAAGACATAGAAACTGTACAAAAAAAAGAAAAAAGTGCTATACAGAAGAATAAATAAAACCCAAATAAAAGAATAAAATACAGGATAGATTTAAAGACATAGAAACTGTACAAAAAAAAGAAAAAAGTGCTATACAGAAGAATAAATAAAACCCAAATAAAAGAATAAAATACAGGATAGATTAAAAAGCCATACAAGTAAAAACAACAAAATAAAGAAATAAATAAAATAGATAAAGAAGCACGATAAACCACTACCAAAAAACTACATCCATAAGCTAAAAAGACGCACATAATTCTATGTTAGTGTATGTACAAAACAGGCTCAAAACATGAACCCAAAATATTTCAATATATGTAACTAAACAAAAACAAAACAGTTAGTTACAGTAGAGTTATATTAAGTAGTATTGATATTCCAAGCTCTTAACAGGTGGAAGTCACGTACTAGAACACACTTAGTTCTACCAAAACCACCCAAAAATGAATGCTACATATCTACAGACTGTATCACCCACTGAATAAAGAATAAAGCTAATTTTTACACACATCTGTTTTATGAGATCAGCAAGGTTTCCTCTTCAAATAAAACTCATAACCAGTTATTTTGACTGTCGGTCAAAATAACACTTTGTCTTATAATCATTGTGTGCTGATAGTTTACATTATAGCTCTGTTAGCTTAGCTCTGTTTTTAGACAGAAAACAGCCACAGTAAAACCATAAACCACCTCAGTTTTCTGTACAGCAATAGCTGCACTAAAATCTGTTCAGATCCACAAGTTAAAACAAAAACTTAGCAAACACAATGAAATTATCGTAACTTTATATCTTCATAAACTGCTAAATCAAACACATCCATGGAGAACTATTCAACTACTCCCTCTAGTGGTCATGTAAACTTGTTGATGTGGATACATTCAGTTCTTATTTCTACTATCAAATACACTGGCATGTTTGGTAAAACTTTACAATACTTACTGAAGTTGAAAGAAAAGCTCTTTATGAAAAACTGGGGAAAATGGCTGACATTCAGGGACAACAGTATCTACACTACAAACAAAAAGTTAAGGATATTTTAAATTTTTGGGCTGTTTTTTTCAGTTGGGATTCTTGCACAGCGCTTTTTACTTTTTTGTGTGAATTGAACCGAAATACATTTTTAATGACCAGACATAGTTTGATTTACAAATGGCAAAAATGACAAAAAAAAATCACAAAAAAAAAAAGAAATATCCTTGACTTTTTGTTTGTAGTGTAACATATTCTGACACCAACACAGGCTGTTCTTTTCATTTGTTTGTTTTTCTGTTCTTTTGTTTCTTTTCCTTGAATTGTACTTATAAAAATGAGAAATAAATAAAAAGTGTAAAAAAACAAACTTCATAATACTCTAAACATAAATTTAGGCCATTTTTTAATTTTTGAAATCACAAATATTACAGTAAAAAACTCCTATAACTGCGCACAATCTATGCAAATTGCCAAGGCCATTTATGCACGATGCAGCAAATGTGTGACTGCAACAAAGGTTGATACCGAAGGAATCATCCATCACATTCCAACTTCAAGCACATCTATCTTTTTCCCCTCAAATGCACGTACTGGATGAAGAGCGCTGCATTAAACAGTCTTAACATTCTAATGCGACACATTTTCAGCAGATATCGCCTTTGCTCTTCTTGATAAAAGAACTTAAATGGCAGTAAGAGTGATGCGTGAGAAACAGACGTGGTTCTGAGACATCTATTTTCAGATCAAAGACGCAATTTCTACCAAAATACCAGCAACTGACTTTGCAGAGGTTCATTTGAATGAACATCCTCCTGTTGGCGGAGGCTCCTCCTCCAATGCAGGTCACCAAAATACCACACAGATGCACAAAGTGGATTTCACGTTCAGGAAAATAGCAAATAGTGCGCTGATTGCATATTTACCAGCCATGAAAATAGAGCAAAAGTACAATCTGGCTAATGACTGACCTGTGTCGTAGTGTGGATGTTCCAATATGACCTAAAGTTGGTTCAATACGTAATGAACTCTCATGACGTTTGTATTGGTATCTACAGCAAAAACTCTATTATCCTGGAAAGATCACAATGAATTTTTCTGCAGAATGACCGAACAAAGAATTTTATTTTCTCCACCACCTCAGGTCTTTTGGGGCGATTGTTTTTGCCACAGTGATTCACAGAGTTTCAGAGTGTTTTCTCACTACTGTAACATCAACAGTGATCCATTAATAGAAAACCTGCTGAAAAACCAAGGGCCGAACACTTGAGAAACTGGATGAACCAGCGTACTATAACATATAAAAGCTGGCCAGCAACACTGTCTCTGATTCCAAGGCTTTGGTGCACCAGTCAATCTGAAAATACATATTAAACTTTACCACTAATGCTACTGAATATTGCTTTATGTGAATAAAATGTCCTGCAAAATGCACGCATCTTTGTCTCTTAACCCTTAGGGGTCTCAGCCTATTTTGGCCGTTTTTGAGTACTTTTGATTTACTATAGAAAGAAATGTTTACTTCTATATTTCTTTGGGATCTTTTTTTCGGCACAACTTCACCTATATCATCTGCCTATTATTTTTTCACTTTAACCTACTATATATAGGCAGGCAACACAAAAGGCCAAAAAGCACACAAAAAATGTAAAATCCAATTTGGAAAATGTATATAATTGATTGTTTAAATAACACAAAGGTGCTTAACGAACCTTTTCAAAGGCTGCAAAAGTGAATATTGGTTCCAAATATTAGGTATATAACATCAAAATTGTAATAAATTAAAACTATACTCAAATATTTGACATAAAAGCATATGTTTACATAGACGTTTTCTCCAGTTTTCTCCCCCCACCACCCCACTCCTGGTCCTCCCGGTTTCCACATCTGGTTCAGGTGGGGGTCATTCACATCCTTACCTGTAATGCTAATGCAGTCTGTGGTTTAGAATCCGCAGATTTGGACAGTTTTTTCCATTTTGAAAAAGGACAAAACTGATGAAAATATGGTAAGAAATATAACGTCCACCCACCTCATTTTCATACTTTCATTCACATTTGTTTGCTCCAGTTTCAAACCTATCTTCATATCTCAATCATATCTCCAGTTGTATTTGCTCTATCAACATCAAATAAAAAGTGGAAGAGTGTTTCAAATGTCCCCAGTGGTCTACGTGACCAACTTCCGATGCTACAACGTGTTGAAAATGTCATGTGATTCAGTCATGGGGCCATGACCGTGGACCCCTAAGGGTTAATGTTTGTCTTCTTCTGTGATGTTGCAAACTGGGCTGGTGTGAAAAGAAAAGCTTTAACATATAATTAAATCCATCATTATCACCACAAACATGTAGCAAAGCTGTAGATGAATAATCATTAAAATATTCCAATTTTCAGACACAAACAACATACAGTATGTGAACATACGTTTCCATCAACCTTCCATCAGATGCTATATGAAATTTTAAAATGCTCTGGGATGCAAAATCATCAGCAAAGAACATCCCAGCAGAGAGAGGATACTTTATGGAAGCACTTATGAAAATGGCAGATGTGGACTTTGAGATCTTTGGCGACCGAAGGCAGTATGGCTTCCATTTCCACCACCTGCTATCCCTTCCATCCTCAGTTCACAGGTGAGACTTTCCACTTTCATTTCTAAATGAATGGCTGCAAGGCTGTAAAGAGGGATAGAGGGGAGCTGAAGCCCCTTGGGGATTTGATCTAGCATGAGGTAATGAGCGCTGGCGTGGTAAAGGTAGCCCTTATCAGAGAGCGGCAGGCGATACTCTCATATACTGATGCTATGGCATGTGGAGGATGGGAACCTGGCTCTCAGATTGCTTTTGGGGCCACGGCGAAGTCCATCTCTATCTCCATCCAGTGACTTTGTACCATCTCCAAATGGATGGCGCAGACTTCCATTTAGTTTTCTAATTGCACTTGACATCCAGCAGACCCTGACCAGCAATTATACCCTCCTACAGATACATGTAGCATCACAGAGTGCAGAAAATTATATGAAAATGGGCTCAATTTTTAAATTCTCCGCAATTCGGGTGAAATTATTACTTGCAGCGTAGATGGAAATGGTAATGATGAGCATTAAAGGAATTGTTTTAAATTAATGTAGTCCAAAAAAATGTAAAATGTAAGACCACTGAAGATTTCTGGGTGTATTTGTGAAGGAGACTCATGACTTCCAAAGGTACACTGTAAAAAATGACTGTAGAATTAACACCAGAAAGTTGCAAAATTGCAACATAAAAAAAACTGTAAGTGACAATACAAAGCAAAGTTGTTTATTTGAAAAGATTTTTGTGTTTATGATTGAATCAAATGTAGCTGTAGTTTTTACAGAAAGACTATGTTAACAAAACCAGATTTGTATGTAGAAATTATGTATTTCTATTGTTTTTAGAAAATAAAACTGTAAATTAAAAAACAATGTGGTGCCGTTTAAACTGCAAGACCATAATATTGAAATAACAGCCTATTTGCTTTTTTTTTTTTTTTTTTTTTTATAAAAAAGTTATAAAAAAAAAAAAAAAAAGTAAACATTTAACAATTTTACATTTTAAATTTGTAAATTAATGGGTTGGTAGAGTTGGCAGAGTGGCTCGTCCAGTAACCAAAGCGTTGGTGGTTGGAATCCTGGCTCAGACTGTCCATATCTCAAAGTGTCCATGGAAGACACTGAAGCCTAAATTGACCTGGTGGCTTTGGATACCATAAAGGTGTATAAAATGCACTGAATAAGAGCAGTCCATTTACCATTTAAATTTACATGTTACTCCATAAATATGTTTACAGTTGGATGTGTTTTTTACAGTATTGTTCTGGAAACCACAGCTGTCAGTTTTTTTCTGTAAAAACAACAGGATTTTTTTACAGTGTAAGTCTCATAAAGCTGCCATGTACTGTTCCCGTCATACCTCTATTTAAAGACTGCTTCAACTGAAAACAACAAGTACGCCTCTGTTTTATCTCGACTCCAAAGCACAAAGTTTATGACAGATTTCTTTGTTTCGGGTTTGATTTTTAAGCAGAGGTTGTATGAGGTACTTACCCAGAGTCGGGGTACATGGCTTTGAGCATGTCCAAAGGTATTTTAACATCAGCTAAACTTTACTTCACTGCTTTACTTCTTCATCAAACAGCTTTTTCTGAGGGGGAACTAAAGCCACCATGGTAAAGTCTCCCAACTGCTGTAACAAAAACAGTAATTTAACCACAGAGTACATCATTACTGAGTGAGTCAAGTGTTTTTAGCACATTTGTCAAAGTCTGACAACTGACTGAGGCACAGGTAGACAAACAACTATTGTATTCTGCAGGGTTAAATTACTGTTTTTTTCTGTGGTTTATAAGAGAGTACAGATGCATGAGCATATACCAAATACAGAACATTTTCAACACTTAGGCCCAATCCCAATTCACCCCTTGGCCCTCCCCTTTACCCCTACCCCTTGGCCCTTGCACTTGACACTACCCCTTGAAACGGAGTGGTAAGGGGTAGGGGTTGAAACATTCTCCTATAAAGTGCAGTAAACGATGCTACTATAAACAGATGTGACAACTTTTTTTTCTGAAACTATTCCCCATGTCATCAGCTGGTTTAACCATTTCTATTGTATGGGCTTTGGTCATCGTTTTGCAGCTATCAACTATAAACTGCAGAAATGGGATCTATAACACACTGAAACAGCATTAAACGGTCGATCAAATGAATAAGTTGTTTAAGAAGAAAATACATACATTTGTGTGTTTCTTTCATCACTGCTGCACTTTTTGGCTGTTTACCTCCATCTTGCCAATGATTCGAACAGAATTATGGGAAATTTCTCCTATCCCTCCGTTCGTGGGGTGGTTCTGAAAAACCTCTGTCTCTAAGTGAGAATAGGAACAACACTACCCCTTCACATGTACGCACAAAACAGAGGGGTAAGGGTAAGGGGGAGGGCCAAGGGGTGAATTGGGATTCAGCTTTAACTTTGACATTAAACAGCCCTTACCAAGGGGAACTGAAGCTGTTCTAAAGGCAACACACTCCATTAACAAAAAAAAGTAATTTTACCTCGCAAAACGTGGGAGTCTCTGGTCTACCACTGCTTCAAGATTAGTTCGACTTACAGCTCTTATAAGTCAAGGGACAAACACTTGTCAACAATTATTTTGCTAGAAGGAGAAAAATATCTGATGTATGAGTGATTTCTTCAAAATACGCCTGAAATGGAACCACAGTATCAAGGACACTTAAACCTCATCATGATGGTGATGATGACTGTTGGGAAGCCAAGCTGCTGATGAGCTCTGTTGTTTAGGTTTATTCTGCATTCGGTTTGATGTTCATATCTATATGTAAATCTAACCAGTTTGGCAGAAATCCTCTTCAAATGGTGAATACACAATAACAGGTATAGTAGTGAAAGATAAGAGAATAGACATAATTCAGAATACAAATGTCCTGGACAAACTGTGATTCAAACATGATTTCCATTCATTTCAATGATTTAGTCAAGATGAAATGTTTTTCCTCCGTTTTGACCGGCTAAAAACCCAATCAAGTTGATGGTGCTTAACATGCCCAAGTACTCCTTCAATCAAACTTTATTTTGAGCTGTCAAATCACAAAGCCGAGGACCAAACTGAAGAAAAAACAGACATTCTTCCCATTCTTATAGCTGCAGTCTGTTTCAGGTAAAGCAACACCAGAAAATAGGCCAAGTGACTTATTCAGCTGGTCACTGACCATAAAGAATTTGCAACCAAAAATTAACTAGTTACCTATGATTCAGTTTTTTGCCTTCTAAAGCAGTGATTCCCAACCAGTGTGCCGAGGCACATAAGTGTGCCATGAGAAATCATCAGGTGTGCTGTGGAATATTATCTAATTTCACCTGACTGGTAGGTAAGAAAGTGGCGCGATATAGATACGTACGACTGTACGCGCCAGTGATCCACTCTACAACACCAGTTTCCCTTTGCAAAGTGAAAATGAAGGTGAACCAGCCCCAATGCTGTGTGTTCTGTTGATAAACCCACCCACACTAGTGATGCACGGACCCGCAGATCGGGTTGGGGCGGGGGGCATATGCCTCTCTTATATGAATCTTCAAGTCCTTCAAGAATATCAGTTTTGTGTTCAACTAAACAGGCCCAGGTTTCACACTGAGGAAGTAAATTGAGACTAGATTTGCATTATATTTCAATATATATACTTTTTGTGACATTTTTATTAAATATATATATTGTACAATTCTCTTGTTCTTCCATATCTGAACTATTGTGCAGCGATATGGGGTAACAACTATAAATCAAATATTAATTCTATATTCTTACTTCAAAAAAAGGCAATTCGACTTGTCAATCAAGCACAGTACCTAGCTCCAACTAATCCCCTATTTATCAAATTAAATGCTCTAAAACTACATGATCTTGTTGACCTTAATACTCTTTTTATAATGTATAAAGCCCATGAACATATGCTCCCCTACACTCTACAGGAGATATTTGAGCCCAGCCAAAGGAATTATAATTTAAGGGGAACTGAAATCTACAAGAAAATTAAGTGTAGAACAAACATAAAAAGCCAGTGTATCTGTTAGAGGGGTACATCTGTGGAATAATCTGGAGCAAAACTTAAAAATGTCTTTTTCAATCTGTGCATTTAAAAGGATGTATAAATCCACTATAATAACAAAATATAGAACATTAGAAGTACGCATAAAGTAAGATATTATAGTTAATTGGTTATCATGATAAGAAGATACTATCATATTTATTGATGATTGTATTTGGAGTAAATATCTAAAGTGGATATATATATTATAGTTTATATTAAAAACAATTGATTATTGCAAATCTGATTGTGTATGAGGTGACTAAAAAAAGTGTATATGAATGGTTTTTGTGGATGTTTTGTGTTATTGTAAAAAATATACAGAGGAAAATGTGTGTTAACAAAGCAAAGGAAGCGGATCTAGTTTGATTATTAGTTTGTAAAAAAAGGGGGTGGGAGTCAATAAGTTATACTTCTTCCCACTCCTTTTCGAGTGCAAAAAAATTGTATTTATTTATTTGTTTTGACCATGTTGTATGATTCTTTGTTATCTGATGATTCTATGTGCTCGAAATAAACTACTACTATTTTTGTTAGGTGGTGTGCCTTGTGATTTTTCCAATGTAAAATATGTGCCATGGCTCAAAAAGGTTGGGAAACACTGCTCTAAATTATAAACTCCGTGTATAAAACTACACTTCCACATTTAACCTCAATTAGATTTCTGTAAACCTACAGTCAGGGTTTCATTTGACATCCACTGAACTGTAGTACTGAACAGATCAACACAGGTTCACATGGAAACTGGATTATTGAAACTTTTTTTAATGTACCACTGCAGCACATTGAGTCTATCCACTTGAATACACTGTAACACACACTACTCACACACACTCTAACTATTGGAACCGCAATGAAGTAATCAAATCCTCATTCATGCTGGGCACAAAACGTTAATTGGAGATTCATCATAGATTGTAATGTATACGTGTATATTGCTGTTATCACTGGCCCATTAAGCAAAACTTGACCATGTATTCAGGTGAGCATATTATTTGGAGGTAAAAATGGAGCCCGCTAAAAATATATTGTATGCCTACATACTTTTCCGAGACACTGGTCAATTCAAGTGCAAGCTATTTCAGGAGTAGCTCTTGACATCCACTTGAAATTCTGAATATACTGTGATTCTCTGCATCTGTATGAATATGTATCAGTGCCAGTGCTCTTTACTCTCCCACAACTCCACAACCTCAGCAGTATTTTCATCACAAATTCAAAGGCGGGATTCACTGCACATTAACATGCAAATGACATGATGTGTAATTAAAATGATAAATCTGACACACTAGTAGGAATGGGTGTCTCTGAGAACGGTCATTACAGACAAGCTAAGCTAAGCACATCTATGTAAGCACACTTGTTTATCTTTCTATAAAATGACTGGAATTGCAAGAAAAAATGTGATCACATTTTACCATTATTGGCTAAATGTAATCACATCTGCAGCGTCAGCGATGCTTGTTGTCGTCTTCAACTAGGTTTGCGCTTCACTATTCTCATGATATAATGTCATTTGCTGTGGCACCTGGCCCAGACAACGGATATTAAGGCACTTGAACTGACTCACTAAGTGATTTAAAAAACAACAGTTGACTATAAATGGTGTTGGGGGCATAAGGGCCCATATTTCAATGAAAACATAACGGCCATCTTGTTAAAACAAGTTTCTGAAGAGACTTTGTATTAAATGGACTCGACCTGACCTCTCTTTTCTTGTCAGAATCATCAGCGGTGACACTGAATAATAAGTGGGTATCTATTAGATTAGTTCAAGTTATTGAAGGGCGACATTTGTCCTTGAGCAGAATACACTGACATTTAGCTAAGTCATATGCAAAACAACATGAAAGCACAATGTATATATTCCATTGGTAGATTTTTGGCTTTAATTAAGCAAAAATATCTTGAATTAAGCAAAACAATCTGCCGATGGAACAAGTGAAAATTATTTTGGTAAGATTTCTTGAAATAAAATTTTCAAGATCTATTGTCTAACAAGTGTTCAGAGAACGTGAACCTCCGCCAAGCACCCCGAACAGTGTGCATGTGCAGATCGACTATTTATTTTTAAATTAAATAGTTTCAAGGTTGTTCCATACAGCAGAAAAAGTTGAAGCTTGGTACCAGTCATGTGTATGTCAAATTATATTAAATTCCAATCAATATTTGTTGAGTTATAATGAAAAATGTATGGTAAATGGGATTTTCGAAGTTAAATTGAAATGTCCACAGAGTCCACATTCCATAGTGGATGCGGACAATTTTGTGTCAGATACAAGATACTGTTGTAAGCTACGGGTGTATTAAATTGGAGGCTAACTGGGGTCGTTTTGAATTTTTGATGAATTTTCGAAAATTGCTCAATGATGACAGATAGGAAAATTTGAAACTTTGTGACCTTGCTGCGACCTTGAACTTTGGCCTACTTGGCCCAAAATTTAATGGGTTCATCCCAGGGCCTAGGCCTATCTGTGGGTACAATTTGGTAAAGATGGTTGGAATAGTTTTCCTGTAAAGTTGCTAACAAACAAACAAACAAACATGTAAAGCAAAGTGATCACAATACCTTCTGGCGGAGGTAAAAATAAGTTCTTATTAAGGTTATTATCGTTAACGAAAACTAATGAAATGACGAAAACTAGAATTATAAAAACATTTTCGTTAACTGAAATAAATAAAAACTATAATTAAAAGAAAAAAAACGATAACTAACTGAAACTGTATTGTATGTTTACAAAACTAACTAAAATATATAAATATTATGGATAAAATTCCCTTCATTTTCGTCTTTGTCAATGTCGGATTGATATGAAGTCAATTTATTTCGCTTGAGCAATTTTAGCTAGCAGCACCATACGACACTTGACGGTTCATCACTTGTGGTTTCCAGTCGTCTTCTGGTCTCCACTCTACCTGGAAACACGGAGACTGAAGTTGGGAGAAAGCAGCAGAGTCCTGTCTGGGATTTATTTGAATACGACGGAGAAGAAGAGAAAAGAGACAACAAAACTAAAATTAAACTAAAACTAAGCATTTAGAAAAAAATGAAAACTAATAAAAACTAGCAAACCTGCTCTGGAAACAAATTAAAACTAATTGAATTAGAGAAAAAAAGTCAACACTAAACAAAACTAAACTAGAAGGAAAAATCCAAAACTGTTACAACCTTGGTTCTTAAATCTCACTGAAAAGTTACTCTTTAGGCGATTATGTCTTATTTTAAGTGTGATGAGATATTTTGACTAAAAATGAGAAAAATACAGTTGGTAAGATTTAGATTTTTGCAGTGTAGTTATCACCAGTGAGGGGGGTAAATAAGTATGAGCTTTGACGGGCCAAAAGTATGGAAGCACAGGCCAAAGGTGGCTCACCGGCTCCAAACCGGGCCCTGCTTTAAAATATTCTTTACTTCTTAACGCCGAGCTCTTTCCTCTTACTCAGATTCCGACCCTGACTGAGCACAAAGACTTATTCATCTGTAGGCACAGAGAAAAACAGAGAGAGACACTCAGTCACAGCATAAACACCAACTTATAGATACCATCTCCAGATGCTAACGCTACGGTACATTAGACATTGTGCTTCAGACAACGGCCTATTTGTGCTCATACGCATCTATATGTACGAGTCTGAACATTACTTAGCACAGGTCAGACAAAAAGAGAGCCATGTTTTCGCTTTTGTTTCTCCTCCACCCTGCAAGCTGCATGTATCACTCTCTAATGTTGATAGCCTGCTTGGGTATTTTGTCTTCTAGGACCTTGTAAGACTTCAAGCCGAGCCACAGATTGCTGCGGCTCTTATTTTTTATTTCCGTCTTGCTCTCTGCCAGTCACATTATCATTCAGGCTCAGAGGCGGGGGACCAGGTTGTCGCCGCTTTCATTGTTTTACTGTTGTTTTGTAATGATTTTTTTTTTTCGCTACAGAGGCTGAAAAAAAGTAGGTCAGGCAACTTTAATATTCATGTTAATAGTAAATCTCATTCTGCGATGCCCGAGATGCCGAGCATTATATTAGACAGCAGGTAAAATGGTAAAAAGTTACAGCTTCAATTTTGCAGCGCCGACAAAAAAAAGAGAAAGAAAGAACATGATGTATAGCAATCTTCAACGGCTTCAAAGGAGGAATTTTCATTTTATTTTATTTTTTCATAACCCTGTTTTTGTCCCTGGCTGGCTGCAAACCTCTCCCTGTTGTAAGTTTTATACATAAATACTATGCCTCTTCAGCCAGGAAAAGGAAAAATAAAAAAAAAATAAAATAAAATAAAAAAAAGAGGGAGTGGGTGAAATTGGACACATAAAGAAAAGAGTACAGGGTGAGGGTAAGGCAGGACAGGGAAAATACACGACTGAGAGGAGGGAAAAGGCGTGAGAGCAGAAAACATGAGAGGAGGAAGGAGGAAAAAAAAAAAGAGAGCGGGAGGACATTTCTTGGCTCGTACTCCTCCTTCTCTCATGTGCAGGCCATCTTAATGAGAGCCACATTTAGGTCAGCGGTGGTTGGCTTTTTCCCTCCTTCTCTCCTCTCCTTTCTTTGCTCGTCTTTTCCTTCGTCTTTTCTTCCCCCACCCCCATCTCCTGAGAGAACGATAAAACACAGCGCTGTGTGGTTTGGCTCTGAAATTACATGTGATTCAACACAAGTTAAAGGGGAAAAAAAAGAGCATTTTCGAGGGCACGCTGAAGGCTGGTTTGACTGTGTTTCTTGTGCTTTTTGTCGAGGTGTCTGAGAGTGTGTGTGTTTGTGCGTGTGTGTGTGATGGGGTTAAAATCACTATCATCCCTCTTCACAAAACGACACTTGTGAACACAACACTTGAGTTCACTCACTGCTTCACGGTTCAAATAAAGAGCAAGTAGACAAAGAAACCACCAGCCAAATATAAGGAGGAACATTGTCATCCTACATCAACACATTGTCTTGTCTTTCCTCTTCCTGTTGCTGTGAGATGGTAAGCAGGACAACGGCAAGAAAGCAAACATTACTCCATACTGGAGCTATTTTTCAAAATAAGAAGGCGTGAGGTGAGGAAATGGGTATATTTGGCCATGAATGTACCCTAGGAGGTGAGTCTGGGCAGAACGGGTACATCCATCCTGCCATTCCACTGATGCTGTACCAATAATAGATGAGCATGGACGGGAAGGGAACATGTGGAGGCCTTCCTGATTGGAAGTCTGCTGTGAAAAGACGTTTTCTATTGCAGGGAGTCGGCTGAGAAATAGAAGGCAAAGAGAAAAACAGAAGAAAGTAGTGAATTCACAGGAGGCTCAGAGGATTGTGGAAGTTTTTCAGTCCATCTACAACCTTTTGCTAGATCTTTTTAAATGCAGCAGTATCTGAAAACTACCCTAAACACTGCAGAAAGGAGGGAAAAAATCAATACAGAATCAATTGTAATGTAATGTGCATAAAAATGGATAAATATGTCAACAAAAAAACAAATATATATATATATATATATATATATATATATATATATATATATATATATATCAACTTCAAAAGACTGATATATATTCAATATATATATATATTCAACTTCAAAAGACTGATATATATATATATATATATATATATATATATATATATATATATATATATATATATATATATATATATATATATATCAGTCTTTTGAAGTTGAAAACAGCTTCCTGTTTGGAGATTCATACTTTTAATATTGTTTTAGTACGACTTTATGTCATGAAAGATTGATTACGTTCATTGTGTCTTCCATTTTAAATGTTAGAGATTTTCTTGTGATCAGACAAATAGAACTGAGGAAAGATGTTTTTGTTTTTTTTTACCTGCTGATGGTTCTGGCTGTAAATTCAGCCTTCATCAGAGCTGTCAACCACTTCCTGGTGTATACACTGTAAAAATCTAAATCTTAGCAAGTGTATTTTTCTCATTTCTAGTCAAAATATCTCATCATGATTAAAATAAGACAAAATCACCTAAAGAGTAACTTGTAAGTGGGATACAAGAACTTATTCTCAGACAATAGATCTTAAAAATCTTATTTCAAGAAATCTTACCAAGATAATTTTCACTTGTTCCATTGGCAGATTTTTTTTTTTCTTGAATTAAGCAAAAAAAAATTGAAATAAGCAAAAAAAAATCTGCACAAGTGAAAATTATCTTGGTAAGATTTCTTGAAATATGATTTTCCAGATCTGTTGTCTAAAAATAAGCTCTTACATTTCACTGAAAAGTTACTCTTTAGGTGATTATGTCTTATTTTAAGTGTGATGAGATATTTTGAATAGAAATGAAAAAAATGCACTTGGTAAGATTCGGATTTTTGCAGTGCTTAAAGGTTTGTGAGTACGCAGCTGAAATAAAGAGCTTAAGAATGATGAATTGAAGCATAAAACAAAGATGCGTTAATTTGTTGCAGAATCTACAGGTGGTTCTGGAAATGACAAATGCCAGCGACAGTGGCCAGTGTCTGTGCTTGTTTTTTTAATGCACTTTTGGATCGATTTCTCCAAAACCTTAAATGTGGATAACAGGGGCAGGGAGTGGACTTGCTTGGCTAGCGGCTACCTCAGGGCTCAAGTCCTTGACCATACCACCTCCAAAAACAAAAGTCAATTCATGTATATTATAGAAATCTAAAAAAAATTGGAGTGATGATACCAATAAGAAAAATAGGACCAATGGCCTTGTAGCTTACTGGCCAAATTAAAAGCTTTGGGAAATGTATCCAGATGCCATTTATTATCACCCAGTTATGTGTATTTATTATATTACAGAAATAGCCCAAGCTGAAAGCATGGACGGTCAGGATTTATTCTTTGATAGACCTGGCTTTGGTGAAACAAGTGTTTGACACATATTATTCTGGAAACACTGTGCATACAATAATGGCTTGATTGACTTACCATAGGTCAACTTTGGTCATAAATTGTAGTGAAATGTGTTGGCAATATATATCTCAAAGTATGTAACCATCAAATAACAATGGAAGGACTTGAAGGATATACAGGGTGGGGAAGCAAAATTTACAATGACCATTTAGTTGTTTTTTCTCAGCAGGCACTACGTCAGTTGTTTTGAAACCAAACATATATTGATGTCATAATCATACCTAACACTATTATCCATACCTTTTCAGAAACTTTTGTCCATATGAGTAATCAGGAAAGCAAACGTCAAAGAGTGTGTGATTTGCTGAATGCACTCGTCACACCAAAGGAGATTTCAAAAATAGCTGGAGTGTCCATAAAGACTGTTTATAATGGAAAGAAGAGAATGACTATGAGCAAAACTATTACGAGAAAGTCTGGAAGATACTATTAAAGAAGAATGGGAGAAGTTGTCACCCGAATATTTGAGGAACACTTGCGCAAGTTTCAGGAAGTGTGTGAAGGCAGTTATTGAGAAAGAAGGAGGACACATAGAATAAAAACATTTTCTATTATGTCAATTTTCTTGTGGCAAATAAATTCTCATGACTTTCAATAAACTAATTGGTCATACACTGTCTTTCAGTCCCTGCCTCAAAATATTGTAAATTTTGCTTCCCCACCCTGTATATGCAGCAAAGGGTGCCTGAATGCCTTTGGAATGAAAATATGGTATTGCAAGACGGGACATCTATCATGGTATTTGGGGAGGCTGTGTGGTCCAGAGGGTTAGGTGATGGACAGACATGCCAGTGGCTATTATTGCATTGATCCAGTTCCTATCTCTTATAATGGGGAAATTTTTCAAAATCGCACCAAATCCAGAATCAGATCCAAATAATTTCACTAACTTTTGTTGACATCAACATAAAGAAGTTGTATACCAAGTTTGAAGTCAGTCAGAATTGTAGTTTCGGAGAAGAAGACAATTGAAAGTTTTGTAACAGATGACGACAACGACAGACAACGACAGACGACAGACAACGACAGACAACGACAGACAACGACGCCGGACGCCACATGATGACAATAGCTTATAGCCTATCAGCCGGTAAGCTAAAAACGAAGGGGTACGGGGGGGCTGTCACTATTATTGTAGGGATGCACCGATACCACTTTTTTCCAGACCGATTACAAGAACTTGCATTTGAGTACCAAGTTCCAATATGAGTACTTAATAATACCATTACAGTTCTTAGTTATTTTCAAAAATGTACGTTATTGTCATTGTCATTAGTCTGACTGTAACAAAGTGCTGCTACTGATATTTAATGCGTTGGAATGAGCTTGAATTAAGCAAAAAAATCTGCCAGTGGAACAAGTGAAAATTATCTTGGTAAGATTTCTTGAAATAAGATTTTCAAGATCTATTGTCCAAACATAAGTTCTTATATCTCACTGAAAAGTTACTCTTTAGGTGATTATGTCTTATTTTAAATGCGATGACATATCTGGACTAGAAATGAGAAAAATACATTTGGTATTTTTTGATTTTTGAGGTGAGTACTCCTAAACGTGCGGCGATCTGAACGTGAATGGGGAAAGGAAAGATGTTAAAAAGGAGTGAAAGGGTCTGATTCAGAGAGAAACAAACAGAGTTGTAGTGGTATGAATGTAGCACAGCCCACACAAAGTTGCAAGGGAATACAGACACAGACACATCCAAGTGAAGCTTAGCAGTGCTGTGTGTGTGGATGTGATGTGGTGTCTAATTGCCCTGTAATGGAGGCAGGTGTTGTGTGCTAATTAAACACACATAAGCACCCCTTACGCACACAAACACACACTCAAACCCACACACAGGACTGGTCTTTGTTGAGCAGCGAAGTGAGGGAAACTCCAATCTATGTACTTCTGCTGTGGAAGTGTCAAAAAGGACTGAGTGTGTTAATACCAGAGATATAAAGGGTGAATCATCGCTCTGTGTGTGTGTGTGTGTGTGTGTGTGTGTGTGATACAACTTGTAAGAACATCCAGTGCATGTAGCTGCTTCCTCCTTTGTTTTTTGGGGTTAATCATCAGCATGTGGGTTTCCAAATTCATCAATAAAAATCTATTAGGGATGGTTTTAACCCTTTCATGCATAGTGGTCACTACGGTGGACAGCTGTTCTCTTGTATATTTATGGATTTTGTTGGTTTATTTCCATATCAGCCAATACAGTGGACGCTTACAGGGTGGGGAAGCAAAATTTACAATATTTTGAGGCAGGGATTGAAAGACAGTGTATGACCAATTAGTTTATTGAAAGTCATGAGAATTTATTTGCTGCAAGAAAATTTACATAATAGAAAATGTTTTTATTCTATGTGCCCTCCTTCTTTCTCAATAACTGCCTTCACACGCTTCCTGAAACTTGCGCAAGTGTTCCTCAAATATTCGGGTGACAACTTCTCCCATTCTTCTTTAATAGTATCTTCCAGACTTTCTCGTAATAGTTTTGCTCATAGTCATTCTCTTCTTTCCATTATAAACAGTCTTTATGGACACTCCAACTATTTTTGAAATCTCCTTTGGTGTGACGAGTGCATTCAGCAAATCACACACTCTTTGACATTTACTTTCCTAATTACTCATATGGGCAAAAGTTTCTGAAAAGGTATGGGTAATAGTGTTAGGTATGATTATGACATCAATATATGTTTGGTTTCAAAACAATTGACGTAGTGCCTGCTGAGAAAAAACAACTAAATGTTCATTGTAAATTTTGCTTCCCCACCCTGTATGCATCATCTCATACACTGTAATTCACATCATTACTGTAAATTTGCTGTTCTAGATAAACCTGATCTGCAGAAAAATGTTTGAGTGTAAAAAAAAAATGCTATTTGTTATTGGACTGCAATTAACGTTTTATTAAAGTTTTTTTTTTTTTTTTTTTCATATTATCTCCGCGCAGATATGTTAAAATGTGAGAAAACATCAGATTAGCAGCATTAAACATGTTTTTATTTCATAGTTTTCACACAGTATATCAGTAAATACATGTTTCTTCGCTTCTTTAGCTGAGTAGACATTTTTGTAACCTCATGAAAAATAGGTTTATAATTTTTTTCTTTTTTTTTCATGCTTTAAGAGGAATGAAAACACTCAGGAAAAAAATATTGATTAAGGTTCTCATAATTCATGCATGAAAAGGTTAATTAATCCTGTCCCGTTGCCTGTTTTCAGTGTGCATCTTTTTGTTTTTTTTTTGTTTTTTTTTTGTTTACATCAACAGCTCCTCAGCTTATGTCCTCCTGCACAGACAGACTGTTCAAATACAGGGGTTGGACAAAATAATGGAAACACCTTCACCTCAAGATGATAATGCCATACAGCTAGAATTGTTAAAGAATGGCATGAGGAACATTCTAATGAAGTTGAGCATCTCGTATGGCCGGCACAGTCCCCAGACCTCAACATTATTGAGCATTTATGGTCAGTTTTAGAGATTCAAGTAAGAAGTTGATTTCCACCGCCATCGTCTCTAAAAGAGTTGGAGGGTATTCTAACTGAAGAATGGCTTAAAATTCCTTTGGAAACAATTCACAAGTTGTATGAATCAATACTGCGGAGAATTGAGGCTGTAATTGCCGCAAAAGGCGGACCTACACCATATTAAATTATATTTTGTTGATTTTTTAAGGTGTTTCCATTATTTTGTCCAACCCCTGTACATTCCAGCTCTAACCTGACTTCCCCTTTCCCTCTTGTAACCGGAGAAACTTCCACTATTTGTGCAACTGGATGCAACAAGTGTCCAAATTTGGTTCTTTTATGAGCCGCTTTTCCACCACGGGATATGTTATAATCTACCCTACCCTGTGTTTTCACTAAATTTTCCAAGGTTAAAAAACTTTCCCTGAAAAAAGTACCTATTAGGGGGTAGGACTCTTATTCCTGAGGGGTGGGGCTATATGCTGAACACTGATTGGTGGAACTTCACCTGCCACGTTTAACCCATAAAGACCCTTTTGTGGCACATCCCAAGTTAACCCTTTGATGCATGAATTATGAGAACCATAATCAAATTTTTTTTCCTGAGTGTTTTTATTCCTCTATAGGCATGAAAAAAAACAATGTGACTGAATTTCTTTTTAAATTTTTGCCAAAATGTATCCATTCTTAAGTGATTTATCACCATTTATTCTAATATTATCCTCAGCTTTTTGCTTTTTTCCCAGTGAAAATCAAGTATTTTCCTATTTTTAATTTCCTGACCATGTAGATGTTAACCCATAAAGACACAAACATCCACCAGTGTCCTAAACCATCTACTGATCTAAAGTGTTTAATACTTGTTGATCCACTAATCCTATCAATCCATGTAAATATCTGGTGTAAAATACAGTTTGTCATCTTTTTATGGTCATCAGATATGACCCAATTGGATGTTCAGAGGCTCCGTATACTGAACGTGGAAACACTGTCATCTTCTACAACACAAGTGTCAAACATGCGGCCAAATCTGGCCCGTGGGATGAAAGTGCAAAAATTAACCTGAACAGTCCAGGTTGTCTAAATCATTTTGGTTCAGGTTCCACATACAGACCAATGTGATCTACAGTAAAAATAACACAATACCCCATAAATAATGACAACTACAAATTTTCTTTGGGAAAAATTATGTGGAAAAAATTTAAGTGAAAAAAATAAGGTTTCACTGTGAAAATATTTACATTTACAAAACTATTTTTTCACAATAAAATGCAAATAAATACATAAACAAAATCAAAGATGAACAACCCAAAATGTGCAATTTTAACAATATTCTGCCTGTTACTAAATGTTTTGTGCATTTATGGATCCACTGTGATCTGTAGTTGTGTTATTAATAAGAGATGGAATATTGTAGAAATTGTTCAAATTTTAGTTCCAAAATTGTAACAATATTCTGCCTGTTACCAAATGTTTATGTAACGTTGTGTGTAAATGTACATGTATAAATAATAAGTTGAGGCATAATGTTGTTAAAATTGCACTAATTTTTCAAATGAAATTTCTGTTTTTTCAGGTTATTCACATCTTTTTTTATAAAATGTAAATATTTTCACAATTTAATTGGAGTTTTTTTGTACTAAAACAAAAAGAAAAACTTGGAGTTGTCATTATTTATAGGTTATTCAGTCATTATTTTACTGGTCTGGCCCGCTTGAGATCAAATTGGCTAAATATGGCCGCTGAACCAAAATGAGTTTGACACCCCTGTTCTACAACATTGATTGTCAATGATTCAATGGTTCAGGCTTCACAGGGTTAAAGCTTGACAGATCTTCCTCCCCTGTGCCCTACAGCTCCATTGTTGCCCAAAAAACAGTAAATGCATCAACACCCAAATACACCTTCTTGGTCCCACAAATAGTGTGGATTAATCTGCCATAAAATAAAAATGCATTACGTCTTTCTTGAGTATTGTTTGATTTAAAAAAAAAAAAAAAAAAAGTACATTGCCTAGATGTTTTTCCATGAGCTTTAAAAACAAAAAATAAAGGGCTTTATGACCCATTTTTTGGTGAGTGGGAGTCAGTGGGCTTGGGGCTATAGGGTAGAGCAGGATTTTTTTTTTTTAGAAACAGGCTAAAACAGTGGCAATGGTGGCAGTTTTTATAGCATTTGTTGCTCTAAATATGCATTTAACCCAGTGGTTCCCAACCTTTTCTGGATCGTGACCCCATTTTAACATCGCAAATTTCTGGTGACCCCAGACATTCAAAATAGACTTTTTTTTTTTTTTTGCTAAAATTAATTTGTTTTTGATCATGCAATAGTTTGCTGTACTATGTTGTAAATAAACGTTAATTTTTGATTAAATTCAGTCTATATAATGTATATCATTATGGACAGAGGCAGAAAACCAGGGGTAGATTACTGCACAAAGGGAGAGTTTTATTTTCCTTGGTCAGGATATGTACAGTCAGTCCAGCTTGGATTTACAAGGCTGCAATGAATTACCGAACAATTAAGGAATTTTGAATCAATAAATAAATACTGGCCACAATGAACATTTGAAATATAAACAGTACCACAGTGCTTCAGTTTCAGCTTCAGAGTTTGTCATGTCTTTTATGTATTGGGATTGTCTCTGTCAACTCAACATATATTTTATTAGTAAGTTTTTTTTAAAAATATTATTATTTTTTATCAATTACTAGAAATTTCAGGTGACCCATTTGAATTCCAGGCGACCCCACGTGGGGTCCCGACCCCAAGGTTGAAAAACACCGATTTAAGCTTTATATGACTTTTTTAAATTGTAAGTTATTCACATGAATCCTGCGTAGTTATGCCTTTTAGAAATGCTGCCGTCATTCTATAGTGTTCGTTGTCAAATTTGGCATAAAAAAGAAACCTAAGAATGACTATAAATATCCATAATGATAAGAGATGTACATATTTTACTGAATATCAAAGAAAAATGACAAAACAAGGCCGTGGTGAACCTTGGCTTGTACTCTGGGATGTGGAGGGATGATTCAGATGCAGCTCTGAAACCCTTCCAATAATTTTAATTTGCTTCACCAGCAAACGTCATTTTCAGTCATCGCCAAACATCAAACGCAGCAACATCACAACGATCCGCACAAATCTACAATCATGACCTTAAACGTGACGGGATAAGGCTGAATATCACAGTCTGCTTAAACCTAATCCTGACTTTAATGTTATAATCTCAAACTCAAGTCCTAATCCTAAACTAATTATGAGGAAGTCGTCAAACTTGCAGGAATGGTAAAATATCCCAACGCGGGAGGATTTGCACGAATTGCTCCATCCTTATGAGGACATACGTTCGTTGTTGGAAAAGCAATACATGAAAACACACACACACACTCCTGAACCCTGAGCCCAGATCAGATGTATGAGTGAAGCTGACAGTGGATTAAAACATAAAAGCCTGTGAGTGGAACACAGAGCGGAGTTTTTTTTTTTTTTTTTTTTTTTTTTTTTTTTGCGAGGTGGCTCCGGCTGCTCCCTGTGCTGACAGCAGGCGGAGAGCTGCTGAGGTGACAAATTAAAACATGTCCTCTGTGTGTTTCCCGAGGATTGCATGGTGATTTGTTACCTCGCTGTGAGCGCTGAGCTTCCAAAAAGCCACTAATCCCCAAAACACACCACACCACGCCAGAGTTTGGAGAGGAACGTGGAGGGGGCGGAGTGTGAAGAGGACAGGGCCTGCAGCTATGGATAATGTAATAACAAGCAGATCATCTTACAACCACTCCACGTGTAACGCTCTGTCCCTCGACGTCAAAGTGCTTATGTAATACTTATTCACATATCTCTATCTATATATGTCCATCTAATCATTCCACAGGGGGTTTCTCTAGCATTAACAGGCTCCAGAGCTCCACCGCTTAAGCCAAATTAACATAAAATCAATGTGGACGACATCAAAACTAACGGTCCCCAGTGGACGTCTATAGCAGGTTTTGTCTTTAAAGACTTAAAGTTTTCTGAGCTGGACCAATTGTAATGAAACACACGGATCCTGATGATAATGCACAAGAATACTGACAAACTTCCCTCCTCCGTGATGACACCAAAGTTGTTTTTTAACCCATAAAGACCCAGTGCTACTTTCGTGGCACTTCCAAAATATCTTTTTCTCTATATTTAACTTTTCCTAAGTGATTTATTACCACTTATTATGATATTATCCTCTGTATTAGGGCTGCATGAATAAAATCCCATGTTTTTTTATCTAAAAACTCGATTTTCGATTTCAGTTTCTGAAGTCGGCATGTCGTTTTCGTGTGCAGCCCGCAATGCAACGCACTGCTCCCACTCTGGCATGTGATGATGTTTGAGGTGCTGACATAAGTTGGTTGTGCTGTTGTCTTTGACAGATACCGCCTTCAGGCTGATTCTTCAGCGAGGAATGGTTTGGTCTTCATTGCAAACTTCGAAGACGTACCAATTCCACACAACCGGCTTGCTCTTGCTATTTTTAGCCACAAACTTCTCAGTCTCCTTAGCAAACGGCATTTCTGTCCTAGTGTGTGGAGACCAAAGACTGTGGAGACCAAGGTTCTAATAGTTTTGGATTTTTCATTATCGTTTGGTTTTATTTAGTTTTGACTTTTTTTTTCTCTAATTCTGTTAGTTTTAATTCGGTTTTAGAGCAGGTTTGCTAGTTCTTATTAGTTTCCTTTTTTTTTCTAAACGCTTAGTTTTAGTTTAGTTTTAGTTTTGTCGTATCTTTTCTCTTCTTCTTCGTCGTATTCAAATAAATCCCAGACAGGACTCTGCTGCTTTCTCCCAACTTTAGTCTCATGTTTCCAGGTAGAGTGGGGACCAGAAGACAACTGGAAACCACAAGTGACGGACCATGAAGTGTCATATGGTGCCAGCAGCTAAAATTGCTCGAGCGAAAAAATCGCTTTCGTATCAATCCGACATTGACAAACACGAAAACGAAGGGAATTTTATCCATAATTTTTATCTGTTTTAGTTAGTTTTATAGGCACACAATACAGTTTCAGTTAGTTATCTTTTTTTTCTTTTAATTGTAGTTTTTATTTATTTCAGTAAACCGAAATGTTTTTTTCAATTCTAGTTTTCGTCATTTCGTTAGTTTTCGTTAACGATAATAACCTTGGTGGAGACCACTCTCACAGTTAGGAGGAGGAGCTTACGGTAACTCAGACACACGAGGGAGATGAAATTCAATATGACGATTACCCTTTTTAAAACATCATCCTACTTAAATAATCCGATTTCAATTTAAACTCAGTTAATCGTGCAGCCCTACTCTGTATTTTGAGTTTATTCAGTGAACATCAGGTATCTTCTTACATTTAATTTACTGATCATGTTGATGTTCATAAAAACTCAGAGAAAAGATGAGGATTATTATATCAAAAACAGAGACAACAGAAGTAAAAGTGACCTTTTCAGTAAAATTTATCATTAACTGAACATAAACCCAGTGTCTCCATCCACTGTCATTGATCCAACTCCATGGGTTTTACTGGTGAATCAATGTTGTAGAAGATGACGGTGTTCCCATGTTCACTACAGAGCCTCTGAACGTCCAAATGGGTCATATCTAATGACCATGAAAAGATGACAAACTGTGTTTTACATCAATTATTTACATGCAATGATAGGATTAGTGGATCAACAGATATTAAACATTTTAGATCAGTAGATGGTTTTGGTCGTCAGTGGCTTTTTGGGTCTTTATGGGTTAATATTGTTTTTACCATGAAATCTTCAGCTGTATTCCAACAAACCTCATTCACGTTGAAATAAAGCGGGTTTATTTATCGCTCTATTCAGATCCACTGAACTCGCACAGGGCAGTGATTCTGCTTCGTAAAACCTCTGCTTTGATTGGTGCATTTGTGTATTGGTTTTAATCTGAATTAAAGCATTAAAACACCACAGTTACACAACAACACAGGCTGCAGGAATGCACTTTTTTGTCAGAGAACTTTGTTAGATTTGAAAGGACTGTACAACGTCAAGGAGAAAATATTCTAAGTATAGTGGAGGTATGAAATACATATTGATTTTTAGGATTTTATTAGGTACAAGGACTCAAACTAACCCTTTTAAAGCCTCATATGGTTGTCAATAGGTGTCAATAGATGCCCCTGAACTACACTTGTCACACAAAACAACCCCAGTTGCAATTCACCATTTAGAAGATAAACTCCAGACTCAGCACCATAATTGCACTTATTTTCTTCAATAAAAAAATCTGGTCTTACTCTAGCTGCATTAACACAATTTTTAAATGACGTGGTCGACAGACTGAGGGGATTACATTCAACATGAATTCTGTAATGAGGACCAAATCTTTTAAGATGTTTCAGTCTTTATAAAGTCCATGCATGAATTTAGTCATGGAGTTTAATTTAGAAACTAGGATTCATGCTGACGAGATGGAAAACCATACATGATGATAAACTGATAGGATTAATTGTAATATGTTCTTTAAAAAAAACACGTGATTAGACTATCTAGACATAACTAATCAGTGATTATAATCATTTTTCTGCGGCCGAATCAACTTTTTGTATTAATATGGGATGTAACGACTACCGGTATAATGATAAACGGTGGTAAAATTGCAGATGGTTAGTATTACCATGATGATAACTGTGTTTGATTACCGCACTTTTAGGGGAAAAACACTTATGTAAAGATATGATTTCATGTCAAATATTTGAGTATAGTTTTAATTTATTACAATTTTTATTTTATATACCTAATATATGGAACCAATATTCACTTTTAAAGTCTTTGAAAAGGTTCGTTAAGCATCTTTGTGTTATTCATGCCATAAAGTATATACATTTTTCAAATCGGATTTTATATATTTTTTGTGTGTTTTTTTGTCCTTTTATGTTTTCATTGTCGGTTAAAGTGAAAAAATAATAGACAGATGATATAGATGAAGTTGTGCTGAAAAAAAAGATACCAAACATGGGTATAGTCAACATTTGTTTATATAGTGTATAAAGGTAAAATCAAAAGTACTGAAAAACGGGCAAAATAGGCTCAGTCCACTAAGGGTTAATATTTGAATGTTTCTGCAACAGAAAATACATTGTGTCAATTTTTTTTTTTTTTTTTTTTCAAAATACAACTTGGTTAAATTATTTCAGTGTATGTTTAAGTACTTTTTGAACATTTTGAGCACAATTTCAACAATACCGTGATAATGATAATCGTGATAATTTTGATCACAATAACCGTGATATGAAATTTTCATATCGTTGCATCCCTATTTTAATTGTTCCCTTGATTGAAGTAAGTGGATTCCTGCAGCAAAAGGAAACCATTTAAGTACACATTATGAGTAAAAAATACACTTCATATACTGTCAACTGTTACAGGGTTTAGTGAGGGGTGGCAGCTGTAGATGAGTGATAGAAGACGTGATGTTTCTTATGGTTGCATTGAAGTGAAAACTTTATTTAAAAACAGGGATATTCAGACAAATATATCAACTGAGTAGATTCAGAGTGAGCTAGAGACCTGTTTGTTTGTTTACAACCTCTCAGTGAGCGCTGTAGCAGGTTAGAGAGATCAAATCCCTTGTCTGATGCAGCACACGGCTGAAAATACAGACTTCTCCTTTGAATTCTCACATCGCTTCGCAACGGAAGAAGATCTGTCCAAATATTTAACGTGTGCTTCCATTCAACAATATGTATGAATCCAGGAATGTGTACACTAACAGGTTTTAAATTATATTTTGGTGATTTTGTCATAGTATGCATGAGGAAAATTTTAATATAACATATACAGAAAACTTCCCAGCTTTAGTATCTAAGCAAAAAAAGGAGTATGGTAATGAGGACAAAAGGGAAAACAGGAGGTAATATAAATCTTAAGGCACACATGCTTGCAGAGATGAGCATTTTTCTCCAAAAAGCAATAAATGCCAGACTTTGGTGGTCATGAGGGTAGAGGGCGGCTCCAAAATACAGTGAAGGACCCCCAATAAAGCAGTCATTCAGAAAAATACTGATGCACTTCTGAGTGAAGCACAGAGGACAGGAAAGACAAAGCCATCCGTCCTCAACAGACACAAAGAACTCACCTCCGCACTGTCATCTGTATTCATTCAAGTCTATATTTGTGTGAAGTAGACGGACCAAATTAAACGAAGATAAACGCTAGAACTTTGTCCGCCTACACTGTGACCTGACAAGGTTCGGAGGGAATAAATATGAAGGGGTGTGCAGACTGTATGATATGTGTGATTGCATGAAATCTGGATGTGAAAAGCAAGATCAGCTGGTCTGTTTTTTGTAGCTGCACTGCAAAAATCTAACTCTTACCAAATGTATTTTTCTCATTTCTAGTCAAAATATCTCACACTTAAAATAAGACATAATCACCTAAAGAGTAAATTTTCAGTGAGATATAAGAACTAATTTTTAGACAATAGATCTTGAAAATCTTATTTCAAAAAATCTTACCAAGATAAATTTCACTTGGTCCATTGGCAGATTTTTTTTTTCTTAAATCAAGATTTTTTTTGCTTGAAATAAGCAAAAAAAAAAAAAAAATCTGCCAAAGGAACAAGTGAAAATTATCTTGGTAAGACTTCTTAAAATAAGATTTTCAAGATCCGTTGTCTAAAAATAAGTTCTTATATCTCACTGAAAAGTAACTCTTTAGGTAATTATGTCTTTATTTTAAATGTGATGAGATATTCTGCCTATGACAAAAAATACACTTGGTAAGATTTAGATTTTTTCCGGTGTGCAGGTCTGGATATGAGGCTGTTCTCTGTGTGATGTTCTAAGTGCTGAATGTCCATTCTCACATCTTGACTGATCAACTGTAATCCCTCAAATTTGGAGGAGCAAATTTTCATGTAGGCTCTATCTAGATAAACCGACCGCAGCAGAAACACTTTCTCCTGAAAACCTCTTAGACCTACTTTCTGAGCCAAGACCAGTAGTGTTTCACAAATTACAACTTACAGTACCCTGTAAGGAATAGGCCTAATGCAGTTATGCTGAAGTTACCATAGCAACAAGAAGTGCCCATCAGAAGTTCTCTGAAAATCAGGTTGTGGGCACTTTCAGGGAAAAAAAAAAAAAAAAAAAAAAACTTCTAAAGTGAAATTGCTCACTTTCAGGGAAAAATGGCACAGACAAATTAAAAATCATTCTGAGACTCACCTAAATTTCAGCATTTTCTGATAAATTACATTGAGTTGAGTTGACTTTGGCCATTTCTGTTTTTACCACTTGGATGTTTTATGTGCAGGAGGATGTTAATGAAGAACCATCAAATGCTTTGATTAACCAAACTGGTATCCAACATAGTCGCTTTTCCATTGACCGTTAAAGTGTGCAAAGATAACTTATGCATAAAAATTTAACTAATGGAAAAATGACGTTTTTTTGGGCGTAGCAAAAATTGGTATATCATGCAAAACTGCAATGGAAAGACCTTTTTCCACGAGTAGAGTCACAGGAATAAAAAAAAAAAAAAAAATATGGATGTGGATGGACGTTACAACAAGCGAAGAAGAGGAGTTTTAAAAGAAACATGGTACAATATGTGTGGACACCGGTCCACACATATTGTATTATTTCCAGTATTTCACCGGTTTTAGCTTCACTCCATTGGTTACCAGTGCGTTTTAGAGTTGATTTTAAAATTATTTTATTTGTTTTTAAATGTTTGAATGGCCTTGCCCCCCTCCTACCTGTCTGACCTGATCCACCCCTACGTGCCTCAGGTCAGCAGATCAGCTGCAGCTTGTGGTTCCAAAAGCTAAAAAGAAGCTTCATGGGGATCGTGCCTTTTCTGTTGTCGACCCAAAGTTGTGGAACCAGTTGCCCTGAGTTGTTAGACAGTCTCAGTCTGTACCCGTCTTTAAATCACGTCTAAAAACGCACTTTTTCTCATTAGCTTTTAATCAGTGAGTGACATGTCTGCTTTTTTTTTTTTTTTTTTTTTAAATTTTATTTTTAGACTGTTTTTAACAGATTTTAATTTGTCTTTGTTTTTATGATGGTTGTATTTTGTTGTTCTTAGCCCGCTTTACACCCTGTGTTATCACTAGTTTTATTTACTTATTTAATCCCTTGTTTTATGTTTGGTGTACAGCACTTTGGCCAGCTGTAAAGTTCTTAAAGTGCTTTATAAATAAAGTTGGTATGGTATGACACACCAGGAAACAATCATTTTTCAATTTAGTACGAGATAGAGGGGTAATATATAATAATAATGAATATATCTGTAAATCAACATGATATTTATGTTCATCGCCATGTTTATGGAATGACTTCTCATGTCATCTTGCAATAATAAACAAACAAATCATCGCGTTTGTGATTTAATGGAAAAAACATTATGCACTTCTATTTTTCTGACATTTAGTAAATATCAGTAAAGTTATGCACAGATGTCCAATGGAAAAGCTACTAATGTTTCCTTTAGGCATTTCTTCTCTTGTGCCTACTAACGTTTATACCAGAAGGGTATAGGAAGAAACCAAACATGGCAAATAGTGAGGAAGGACAAAGAGGATGGTGACTGTTGTCAGGGAATGTGTCACTTCTCCATGTTGGCTGATGTTCCTGTTGTTCTTTGGTATATTAATGCTGTTTTACAGATGTATAAACAGTATTCCACTACCTTATGCCATTGCTAATACTTTTAATACAGGGGTGTCAAACTCATTTTAGTTCAGGGGCCACATTCAGCCCGATTTGATCTCAAGTGGGCCGGACCAGTAAAATAATAAGAGAGAAAAAAGTTAAATTATATTATGATCAGATTTACATCTACAAAGTTTCCTTAAAAATCTGAATAACATGAACAACTTGAATTGTCTTAAGAAAAACAAGTGCAATTTTAACAATATTCTCCCTCTGTTTATCAGTTTATCTTTTACACATGTGAATTACAATTGCACAAAACATTTAGTAACAGGCAGAATATTGGTCAAATTGAATTTACTTTTCTTAAGACATTTCCGTTTGTTCATATTTGTTCAGGTTATTCACTTTTTTTTTGGATAATGTAAACATTTTCATGTAATTTTACTTTTTTACACCAAAAAACAAAGAGAAAATTTGGGGTTGTCATTATTTATAGGTTATTATGATAATATTTTACTGGTTCTGACCCACTTGAAATTTAATTGGACTGTATGTGTCTGTATGTGGAACCTGAATTAAAATGATTTTGACACCATTTATTATTAATATCTTCAGTGTAATTTTTGCAATTTTAGACAAATTCGTCCCGCGGCCAGATTGGACCCTTTGGCAGGCCGGATTTGGCCCCCGGGCCGCATGTTAGACACCTGTGTTTTATAAGAATTCAGTTCCCATTATGTTCATGTTTAACAAGCAGAATCATCTGTCAATATGGCCAAAAAAGTCTAATTACACTCTGGCTTTCTCTATTAGCGCTAGAAAAATAACAGTGTGACAGTAAAGACACCACTATTTCCATTATAGATCTTTTTTTTTTGTATTGAAGTAATGATTAACACATGGGTTTAAAGGATAATCAAGATAAAGAGCATTTCCCATTCATTTACAGCAGTGTGGAGGCCAGCCATAGCCTAATTTGTCCCGTCACAGTCTC
Organism: Sphaeramia orbicularis; assembly: GCF_902148855.1. Classification (NCBI taxonomy): domain Eukaryota; kingdom Metazoa; phylum Chordata; class Actinopteri; order Kurtiformes; family Apogonidae; genus Sphaeramia; species Sphaeramia orbicularis. The sequence continues at coordinate 16,491,081 of NC_043974.1, read as the reverse complement.
ATAATGAACCAAAAACATTTTTACACTAATCATAATTATATAAAAGATCTCCAACATTGCATTCTGCACCACTGCTTCTGCAAAGCATTTGTGTAAAATACGGATTACTGTATGGTATCAGTTTATCAGCGGCAACACCAGTTAATAAACACATTAATCTATTAATAATGTACACATTAGTAAATGAAACAGACAGACAAACAGGGAACAAATGCTTTTTATCTCATTCGTTCTTAGTTATTATGTGTGAAATTTAGAGTCGATGTTTAGTTTTTCTCATAAAACTGGCTGGATCTGTGAAATACAGAGCTACTGCGATAAGTTTCATCCCTCATTTCATTTTTGAAGGCTTATGTGAAAGGTTAACTTGACGTTGGAGGTTGAATCTGCAGGTATTTTTCGATTCTCAAATGCTAATTAAGGGCGTGGCTGTACAAGAGGCGCCATGGGCTCCGTCTGATCATTAGCATCTCACAGCTGCACGATAAACACCACCTGTTCTTGGCAGGTGCACCGACTTATTCAAATTTAAGATAAAAATAAAAGTGTTAATGGCTTCAATCGTCCCATCAGAGAAGCCTGGGACTCAGACGCCTCAGTGCAGACGTCTGCAAATTCTGAAATATTGACGCTTCATCATTTGCGCGTCTATTTTAATGCCATTTGCCAAATTGCTTGGGATTGTGTGATCCATTGTGCCTCCACACATGGCTAATCATGGCGGTTGTTAAATATGTAACACCTCATTAACCTTCAGCTGGGACAAGGCTGACAATAACACAGCTAGGCAGTGATTAGCACACAAACACACTAATCATCACTGCATAGCATTTATGACTTGTATCCACTTTGCGTCTACATCTTAATGCAGAGCACTGCTACACTAAATGCAATTTAGGGTGGAGTTTAATCCAAAAGGTTGTTTTAATCAATAAGCGAGTAGTTTTTATGTTCCTGTACTCAGAAATACAAGGATGTTTTTTTGACAGTAATGAAAGAGGAAGAAGATGATGATGAAGATGATGGAGGAGGTAGGGAGGAGAAGATGAAGAAGAAGAAGAAAAAGTTGGAGGAGGAGGAGAACTAGAAGATGAAGAAGAAGGAGGGAGAGAAGATGTGAAGAAGAAGAAGGTGATGAGGAGGAGGAGGAGAAGATGAAGAAGAAGAAAAAGTAGGAGAAGTAGAAGAAGAAGGAGGAAGAGAAGAAGATGAAAACAAAGAAAAAGAAGAAGATGATGATGATGGAGGAGGAGCAGGAGAAGGAGAAAAAGATGATGATGATAGAGGACGAGGAGAAGATGGAGAAGGAGGAAAAGAAGAAGATGAAAAGGAAGAAGATGATGATGGAGGAGGAGAAGATGAAGTAGAAAAAGTAGAAGGAGGAGGAGGAGGAGAACTAGAAGATGAAGGAGCAAGAGAAGCTGAAAAAGAAGAAGAAGATGATGATGACGATGATGACGAAGGAGGAGGAGGAGATGATGAAGAAGAAAAAGTAGAAAAAGCAGGAGAAGTAGAAGATGAAGAAGGAGGAAGAGAAGAAGATGAAAAAGAAGGAGAAGATGATGATGCCGCATGTTTGACACCTGTGTCCTAAGAGAAGTAAGTGCAATTTTGCTAATATTCTGCCAGTAACTAAAATATTTTGTGTATTTGCAGCATTTGTGTAAGTGCAAATTAGGGCATCAAACTCAAAAATAATATCATAATAACCTATAAATAATGACAACACCAATATTTTCTCTTTGATTTAGTGCAAAAAACATTAAATTATGAAAATGTTTACATTAACAAACTATCCTTTAAGATGTGAATAACCTGAACAAATATGAACAAACTGAAATGTCTGAAGACAATTTAGTGCAATTTTAACAATATTCTGCCTGTTACTAAATGTTTTGTGTCTTTGCAGATCTAATCTGTAATGCATATGTATGAATGATAAGTCGAGGCATGATATTGATAAAATTTTACTTATATTTCTTAATAAATTCCTTTTTTTTTTAGGTTATTCACATCCTTTTTGTCTGGATAGTCTATAAATGTAAATATTGGCATAATTGAATGTTTTGGGGTTTTTTTGCACTAAAGCAATTTGGAGTTGTCATTATTTATCGGTTATCATGCTGTTATTTGACTAGTCTGGCCCACTTCAGATTAAATTGGGCTGAATGTGGCCCCCTGGAAAAAAAATGAGTTTGACACCCTGTTGAGCTGCATTATGTAATAAATTCCCATTATGTAATAAAAGTTCAAAATGTAATAAGAATGTAACGTCATCTTGTAATAAAGCCGCATTACGTAATAAACTGACGCATTTTGTAATAAACTACATCAACGCATTATATAGTAAATTTTTTCACATTATGTAGTAACTTATTACAGTTTGAGAAATGTATTAAAAAATGCACTTGACACATTTTTATTAAAAAAATAAAATAAAATGTAATAACATGGTTCATTATGTAATAACAATCCAAATTAATATAATTTCAGAGCAATTTAGAAGAAATTAGTCACAGGAGCTACAGGTAATGTAATCAGAACTTTAACCACACAGTTTAAAGATTAATTTAGCACATCACATTTTCCTGAAAATGTCTGAAGAAAATTAAGTGCAATTTTAACAATATTCTGCCTGTTACTAAATGTTTTGTGTCTTCGTAGATCTAATCTGTAATGCATATGTATAAATGATAAGTCAAGGCATAATATTGATAAAATTTTACTTATATTTCTTAACAAATTCCATTTTTTTTTAGGTTATTCACATCCTTTTTGTCTGGATAGTCTGTTATGTAAATATTGGCATAATTGAATGTTATTTTTTTTGCACTAAAACAATTTGGAGTTGTCATTATTTATCGGTTATCATGCTGTTATTTGACTAGTCTGGCCCACTTCAGATTAAATTGGGCTGAATGTGGCCCCCTGGAAGAAAATGATTTTGACACCCCTGCTGTAATCGCTGCCTTTTAACGCTTGTTTTATCTGACAAAACAATCTGAGTTATTTTCTGAAGCTAAACATACGATATTGTTGTGAAGGGATCGAAAAGTCGTGTGCAAAATACATGCGAGATGAGTGTCGATCTGATAAAAAAATAAATAATTGTCTTGAATAAAAACCCGCACTTGGACTTGGACTATAATTTAATTTACTTGCTTGAAAACACAGCGACTGCGCTCAGTTAGAAGGTTAAAAATTCTGTTTTCATGTGAGAGTTTGAGGTCGAGCCAAATCCTGTCACGCCTCATTAAGCCGTGGGTAATATTTCAAGGTCTGTTTAATATGGTGACCTCCACAGTTGCAGTACCGAGCAGTCAATGTTCAGACTGGGGGATCATGGAAAATATTTTGGTTAAAAGGGATCGGGCAGAAACCTAGATGTACCCCAGGTCCACCTTCTGCCACCTCCAGAGCTTTGAACTACATTACACAGCCGTCGTCAGCAGAATCGCGGTGTTTCCAAAGCGGCGGTGTTTATGTAAAAAATATCAAGTGTACTCGGGTGTGGATTCAAAACAAGCACACGGAGGCATTTTTGGCACACGTGGTCTCGGTCTCATTCTGTTCATTTCTGGTAAAAATGTGATCCGACCTTGATGTGACACCGCTATGAGCAGTTTTAAGGATAAACAGCCCCCGTAGAACTGGAGGTCATCTAATTTGTGTTTTTGTGGATCCTAAAAAGAGCCTGTAACGTCACCACTGGCTAAAACTCTATTAGTGTCATTCATTAAGCTTTAATATAAAACTCGGAAATAAACCTGTTGTTTTTGCTCCTGCTTTGAATAAATAAAGACTAGGTGCGGTAAGTATTTTTATCCCTATCAGGTACAACATTTATTCCCTCCTCTCAAAGTGATTAATGATACTCCGTCAACAGACTACATTAAACACCTACAATGAAAAATAAAAGTAAAGCAGTGCATTGTGGGATCAGCCTCAACTCATTCAGATATGGACTTGGACGGTCAGCACTAGGGTGACGATAAAGTCGACGTCGTGTCGAGGCTATGTCACGATCCTGTTCCTTCGGCTATTCAGCGACAAAACCGCAGCAAACCGCTTCCTCTGGGACGGTGGGAAAAGAACGACTACATGGATGGAAAAGAAAAGGACTGATGTCCAGACAGATGGAAGAGTATACAAGGACCAGCCACAGATTCAGAATGTTTACAGGGAGCAAAATATGACAGATAGAATAGAATAGAATAGAATAGAATAGAATAGAATAGAATAGAATAGAATAGAATAGAATAGAATAGAATAGAATAGAACAGGACAGGAAAAAATAAAATAGGACAGAAAAGAATAGAATAAAATAGGACAGAATAGAATAGAATAAAATAGGACAGAATAGAATAGAATAGAATAGAACAGAACAGAACAGAACAGAACAGAACAGAACAGAACAGAACAGAACAGAACAGAACAGAATAGAATAGAATAGAATAGAATAGAATAGAATAGAATAGAACAGAACAGAACAGAATAGAATAGAATAGAATAGAATAGAACAGAATAGAACAGAACAGAACAGAACAGAACAGAATAGAATAGAATAGAATAGAATAGAATAGTAGAACAATATTTCAGTGTACTGACTTGCCATTGGACTCGAACAAAAATATGAAATAAACGATAAAATGTCAAAATAAAGTATCTTTAAATGTATCTGTATGCAAACTACACTATACACACACAAAATTTTACAATTATAAAATCTATATCATAATACTGGAAGGTATCAGTATGTGTGTGTGTGTCTGTTTGTGTGTGTGTGTGTCGGCACCATTCTGACAAACTTAAATATTTTTATCTGGCCAACTTGGTACCTACAGTTGAGGAGTAGTCCCATCTCCACATTCAGCAAGTTGATAGGACCAGTATTTTCAGATATATTAGTAGTTTTGGAATACAATAGTCTTACAGTCACACTGTTATGCCCATGACAGTTGACCGGAAGTGCAGTACCGCACTGCATGATGGGAAATGAAGTTAAAAATAGGAACGACGCATTTACTAACTTCAGTCCTTAGATATCGTATTAATATAACCTGTTAGTAATATTATAATGCACAGCAATATATCAGCAGAAACAGTCAAGAATTTAGTTTTATTTTTCTTGTTAACAATAAACAAAGAAAAATTATTTGCATTTGTTTGTCTGTCTTATGTCTTTTGAAAGACAACCTGCAAATATTTCATGCTAATATTGGAGATTGTGCAAAATTTATAGGGTGTTCAAAAGCTTTTTTCCAATACTGCAAATATTGGACTTGTGTTTTTTTAATTTCATGTTGTTGAAAATAATGTCTGAATGTCTGGTTTTTGTGTGGACCCCAGGAAAAATAGTTACTGTAGTGAGAACTAAGGAGAATCCTACACAAATGTTGGACATGTTGGATATTACAAGCATATAAACTACATCTTCCTGGACTAAAGGACCTGTAGTCTGCTCTGAAAGATATAGTGATTTCTTATTTCCTTATCTGTCACATGCCCGTTGTTTTTACCTGATCTGTCACATATACACTACAAACAAAAAGTTAAGGATATTTTTCATTTTTGGGCTTTTTTTTTTTTTTTTAGTTGAGATTCTTGCACAGCGCTTTTTACTTTTTTGTGTGTGAATTGAATTGAAGCCCTTTTTTTTTTTAATGACCAGACATAGTTTTATTTACAAATGGCAAAAATTACAAAAAAAATGACAAAAAAAAAAAAAAAAGAAATATCCTGAACTTTTAGTTTGTAGTGTACATCATTCACTGCCTGGAAACAACACAGACATCTGTCATTGAAGCAGAATGTGTGTTCCTAGTCTGACACCGCACACACTAGACTGCAGCATGTTTATTTTAATGTTGACACCACATTGTGCAGTTTGGGAGTCTATTCTGTTAAATACTGACTTTATTTAATAAGAGTTTTTGGGACTAAGTGGCTCTATCCATGTCACTGAAGGGATATTTAATTCTGGCATGTTTAATCATATTTAACCTTTTGTTTTATTGATTCTAAATGAGGAAAGGGCACAGCATGAGTACGAAAATATCACATCACTTAATGAATTTAAATTAATAACACAGATTAAAATATTCCAAATACAGTGGTTAAGTTCAAGCTCTGAAATTGTTTGTCAAAGTCAAATTGGTTTTTAAATGTTATTTCAACAGTTGCAAGAAATTAAAAAAAAAAAAACACCGTTTATAGCTGACTGTGGTTAGTGATTTATTTTCATGAATTACTCTTTTCATAAACATCCGTCGTCTGAGTGTTTTTTTTCGACAAATCGCACCCTGCAGTTAAGTATGTTCAGCCGTGAACCAGAGTCACACTCCACCGGCACTACTCAGTCATTTATGTAGAAATAATTACTCCATCAGTGATCACAAACACACAAGTCTACATTTGCAACTGTTGAATAATATTTACCACAGCTGAACCTTTTGGCGAGAGCATTCCTCATCAGTGTGAACTAAAGCATAGTTTTCACTTAATTTAGAATTTGCTAACAGGCCTTAACCCCTTCAGGCACATTAGGACCCAAGGGAGAAGCAGTTTCATGACCTAAAATGCAGTTGTTCTCTTTTATTACCATCCTAAGCTGAGTATTTACAAGACTACCTGAGTCTATGGCAGGGCATTAATCACCTACCAGCATTAGGGGGCTGGGGGCTGCAGAGATGTTCGTAAGATTCAGGATTCATTAGCCCGCATGGCGAAGCAAACGTAAGCTGGTTTAGGCGCCTGAAGCACTTACATGTTCACAGCAGTCTGCAATTAATTAAATGTAGTAATATTACTGTCAGTAACTAAAATGAAGGATAAAGGAAGGCCTCATGTTTCCTTCACAACCTGACATTTTTACTTGTAAATAAGCCTTGCGGGCAGATTTAATGTTAGACATTCTCTGGAGCAATAAGTGATAAAACATTTAGCCACATTATCTATTAAAGGTCCAGTGTGTCACATTTAGAGAGATTTAGGAGGATCTAATTGCGTAAATGGGATATAATATTCATAATTATGCTTTCACTAGTGGATAATCACAAAAAAAACATAATCTTCGTTTTTTTTTTCCCCTGCCTCTGAGTCATTTATAACTCCAGAGGGAGCGGATATGCCATGAGCAGACTTCCTCCTCTTCTTTTTTGCAGTTTTGTAGTTGTTAGTACCCAGCACTAATGTTAGCTACTATGCTAGACTGAGGACTTGAGTTAATGTCTAACTAAAACAGTGTTTTTCAACCTTGGAGTTGCCTGGAATTCATATGGGGTTGCCTGAAATTTCTAGTAATTGATTAAAAAAATGTAAATAAATTATTACTAAAAAATATTTTTTAATGATTCAATATATATTTCATTATAATCAAAACACCACACATTTTTCCTTATACAAATCAAGTTCAAATAAAATACAGGATATAACATATGAGAGGACATATCTTGATTGACTCAATCATGTAACCGCATGCATTACTACGCTTCAACCTGCCTGGACATAGTCGAAACTGGACCGAACAGACATCTCCAAGAGAAAAATGTCTCTGTTTTTAATGTCTGGGTCGTCGGAAACTTGTGATGTTAAAATGGGGTTACGAGAAAGTTTGGGAACCACTAAACTAAAAGCCAAGAGTGGACAAAACTAAGGCTTTTTGTGTTTAAAAAGATGCTGAAGGGGGGGTTTGGTTAGCTGCAGTCCACAACTTCAACACTAGATGTCACTAAATATTACACATTGAACCTTTAAATACTCAAATGATGGTATGTTTGTCCCATTTACAGCTCTAACTTTCCATTTTTACATTGAGCTGAAGTTAAATACTATCGATGGTAACTACTAAATTACTAAATGACAGACACGATGTACTTAAAATGTATAAAAGACAGGCTCTATACCGTAGGGAAGTACTGGAGTACTAGCTTCTGAAGTACTAAAAATGTCGTGTGCCATTTAGGTGGACACAAAACTAACATCTGTCAGAGCAATAACGAATCTGATGTGAAATTTTCAGGAAATGTTGATACTGGCGCAAGGAAGAAATTATTAAATTTTGGTGGTGATCGGGGGGGGGGGGGGGGGGGGGCATTTTTTAGCACATTTTTTACACCTTCATGGTGTCCAAAGCACTTTCCAAAGCCACCAGGTCCAACTGGGAGCAATTCAGGGTTCAGTGTCTTCCATGGACACTTTGACATATGGACAGTCGGAGCCAGAATTTGAACCACCAACCCTTTGGTTATAGGACGAGCCGCTCTACCAACTCTACCAACCCATTAATGTACAAGTTTAAAATGTTAAATTGTTAAATGTTTATTTTTTAATAATTTTTTTAATATAAAAAAATAAATAAATAAAGCAAATACACCGTTATTTCAACATTATGATCTTGCAATTTAAACGGCACCACAACGTTTTTTCAATTTACAGTTTTATTTTCTAAAAACAATAGAAATACATAATTTCTACATACAAATCTGGTTTTGTTCACATACTCTTCCTGTAGGAACTTCAGCTATATTTAATTTAATCGTTAACACAAAAACCTTTTCAAATAAACAACTTTGCATCGTATTGTCACAGTTTTTTTATGTTGCAATTTTACAACTTTTTGGTGTTAATTCTACAGTCATGTTTTACAGTGTGTGTATGTATGTGTTCTTAACAGCATTTTAGACACTGTCATTTCATAGAAAGCACTAAATAAATGTGATGACTCATCATAAATTTGGTACCACATTTTTATTTTACAATGAAACATTTTATTCAATTTTCACATGAAGTTGCCTGTCATGGATTTGGCTGTCTTCCAGATTGTTAAAGGAAATAAGTAAATATATAAAAGCAAACAGCACTTAGCTAGATATTTCATGGAGACCTTTTATTTTGAATCACTCTCAAAAAAAAAAAGTAATTTCAACAAATGTCAGAGATCAGTAACAATAGAAGCTGTGTTTCCATAGAAAGCTGAGCAAATCTGAAGCAAATTTTTTTGACAAGTTGGGAAAAAAGCAAATTAAATGCATTCTCAGAAGGAGGCAGCATGGGCTACATCACACATGATCCTAATAAACACAGAAGAAGAAGCAGAGGATTTAGCCCTTTTCCTTCTGTAATTCATATGATCTTTTTTGTGATAGAACAGAAGAATAATTTATACTCCTCATCAGTTTATAGTAAGCGTTATGCCAGGCACATTGTCACATTTTAACAGAATTTTGAGGAATACACAGCAAAGAGCAAGAGTTAAATGTTCAGTATGTTCAATTTATTTGAGAAAAATGTTTTAAAACTTTCTCTTTGATACCTTTTGATAACTTTCTGATGACACCAAGCAAAGGAATCACACACATCACCAAACAATTCCCTTGGTATTTGCGTGCATTCATGGTCAATGGCTGCTCTCAATTCAGCGACTGTTGCAGGTCTCATAGCGTAGAGTTTGTCTTTTACGTATCCCCATAAAAAAAGTCTAGTGGTGTGAGGTCTGGTGAATTTACCAAACAGGTGGACTGGGGAGCTGCTTCCGGGTCGCACCCAAGATGGCCGCATAACTTTACTGCTCTCCGACGGTATTGATAAAAAACCCTCCTGATAAGCCAGTGCATTACAAAAATTGACAATTTTAAGAAAATGGAGACCAGGAGAGGTAAAGGACGGAGGGGGAGCGCGGACACGGAGTTTAACGATGAGGAAATACAGCATGAACCAAGCTGCTCTCCCATCCACGAGGACGCGGAGGATAACGAAACAGAAAGAGCTAGCTTGGATAGCATATTCAAAGAACTGGAAGATTTTAGACAAGACAATAAGAAACAGCTCTCTGATATCCAACAAAACCTACACTCAACAATCGTCTGGATGAAGCGGAATGTCGTATTGGCGAGGTTGAATCGTCTATGCCGGCAGCATCTACATTACTGGAGCAGCTAGTACAACGACAGAATAGCATGGAGGCTAGGCTCACAGACCAATAAGCTCGCGCACGTAGAGATAACATCAGAATCTACGGTATTCCAGAGCAAGCCGAAGGCACCAACATTATTTCCTTTTTGGAGAAAATGCTAAGAGATTCCCTGAATATTCCATGTGAAGTTGAAGTGAAGATTGAACGAGCCCACAGAGCACTAGGACCTATGCCAAATGACCCATCAAAGCCAAGTTTGCTAGTTTCAGAGTTAAAGAGGAGGTAATAAGGAGAGCATGGCAAAAGACGCAAGTTTTCTACAAACAGGTGGATTAGACGGAGGGGTTTCGTTGAATACCCTCCACGTTCACTAGACTTTTTTTTTATGGGAATACCTAAAAGACAAAGTCTATGTGTTGTCAGCAGTGTCTGGACAAGAAAAGACGTCAGTTTGAAAACAGGTGGTGACAAAACAATGAAATGATGTTTGTAAATTCTATTATATTTTGAAAATTAAATGAATTTTAATAGCCCTGTAACGGTACACGTACTGAACCGTTTCTGTACACACCTGTTCGGTTCGGTACACAGCTGTACCGAAACAGCACAGTATGATGAGAAAAAGAAAAAGGAATGAAAGACGTCGTTTGATGCGGAACTTTAAATCCGCGCAAGTTTCACACAGACATATGGAAGGACGTACACATTGACCCAAAATATGAAATAGCAGCTGATATAAGGTTAAAAAAACCAACAAATATGATGTGAACCTGGAAGGAAGAGACTGAAGACCCTCCACCATCAGTCCAGTCCAGTTTGGATCAGTTCAGGTTCAGGTGAAAGACAACAACGAGGAAAGAGACGATGATAAGACGGACATTGTTTGGCCCCTAGGAACTACGGTAGTTCTAAAACACTTACACTAGCTCTGTCTGTCTGTCTGTCTGTCTGTCTATCATGCATGCTGTATAATAGAGGAATAAATACAACATTGAAAGCATGTAAAGTTTCACTTTCGTTTCACGACAGCGTTCGTTACGTTAGTTATGGACCGCACCCCCAGGTATATAACTGCGCGCCCCCCCTACCCCCCCGGCTCCGACAAAAAAAAAAAAAAAAATCCCCCGTACACACAGGCACACAACACAGTTTGTTCTCTGTCCTAAAATAAATAATTTGGTTCATTGTGTTGTCAAAGTTTCTCTTCAGTTTGTTTGAACAGAATACCAGTTGACCATCTTGTTAATGTTGCACTTCATGTGGAATTGTTTTGGTATTTTTATGCAGAATATGAACTGACAGCACTGTGATTAGATTTTTCTTGTTTGTTCGAAACCACCTTTCAGGGAAAAGTGCAATGCTAATGTTTGAAATACATTTAGTAACATTAATAATTTATTTTATTTTCTATTTGATTTGTAGCAGCAGAATTATATTATTCCTGTTTTTCTATATTCTATTGTCTCCAAAAATTGGGGGAAATTTTTTTTTTAAATTCCTAAATGCATTAATAGACATTTTGAGGGGTTCTCTTTCTTCCCGTACCGAACCGAAAAAAAACGAACCGTGGCTTTGAAAACTGAAAACGTACTGAACCGAAAATTTTGTGTACCGTTACAGGCCTAAATTTTAATAAACACCTACTTTACAATTATTTCAAGCGTGTATACATTTTTTGGGACACCCTGTATAATAAACACTATCATAACTATATGGATAAGTGAGTGAGTGAATAAACATATCTATCTATCTATCTGAGTCGACTTGGATGGAATGGGATCTATTGGAAATCAATAAATACTGTTTACACATACAGTCGAGGGTCTAAAACTGACTGTGTTGATCTGTGTCTTTACATTCACACCACAAAAGGCTGTGACTGTAAAATATTAAATCCATGCAACGCGGCGCTTATGTAGGCCACTCGACATCCCCGATTCACAAGGATCCCCCACCTCCACCCCGTGTGAACGCAGAACAGTCCAACTTCCTGTCAGTCCAGCTTTGACAGAGCACCGTCCTCAAATTAAATACAGTGCTATTCGTTTCTCAGAGACTTCCAGCCAAATGTGCTGCCTCCATCTCTCTTCTCACCTCATTTCATCGTTATGATGGATTTTCTGATGCTCTCCTTTCACCGTGAAACCATTTACTGATTCACACACTTCCATTTGCACACACTCATTCCCCAGATCAGACAATTCATACACAAAATCGCTCTCAAACAAACAGCGGCACACGCACGCACGCACATATGCTAAAACTGTTGAAATGAAATTGAAATGAAAGCGCTATTACAATATCAATCTTTATCTAATCCATTCTGTGGAAAGAGAGGCCGCTTGTAATTACCTCCAACTCAGTTTGCTCTAACGAGAAGCAGCATTCACATCAGTCTTCCTTACTTTTGCTTCTTTTTTCCTTTAAGTCTGCGTTCTATAGCTGAATACCAGGCTCACAATGCCAATGGCAATCAATTTCCTATCATACAAAAGCCGGTTGGGGGCTCTCCATTTCATTTTCAAACAATGCAGGCCAAGAATCTGGCTTGAATTAAGATGTAGCACTGGAACGTCTGCTATCCTCTGGAGAACGACGAGCAAATCTGGACCACTTTTCACAATTCTGTTCATCATAGCGGGGCCCAGTAAAAAAAAAAAGGAAAATTAAAAAAAAAGAAAAAAAAAATGCTTACAAGACATCTGAAAAGGGTCAAAATCCTTTTTACATCTGCTCACTGGTCATGCTGTCTGATCACCGCTTCCGGCGCTCGCTGAACCTGGTCGATAACCGCTCCCACATGTGACATGACAGGATTATCAGGCTCCAGCCAAAACCCACCATCTGAAGATTCAGATTCCACCTGCATCGTGTGCACTCCAAATGTTTCTCAATTTTCAGAAAAGTGACTAGAGAGCACAGTTTGGAGGGAGGGTGAACCCTGGTGTGATGCTCTTTGTGCAGTTGGGCCACTTCTTGGAAAAGGATATAAGACTTCTCTCTTCTGTGCTAATTTCTTAGTTTCAGATCCTGGGAACTTTCTTTTCACTAAAGCTGTGTACTGAAGAGGACTTATAGTCTTAGATGGCATCAGACCAACCGTGGATGGCCTAATATGTGAGTCAGTCTCAGAACAATAGTATATGTGCTAGTGATGTCCCGATCTGGATTTTTTTTTCTGCTGATCCGATTTTTCCTGGGATTAGTTTTGCCAATACCAATCCAAGATTCGATATGGACTTTTTACAATGAAATTTTGATTTAAATTTGGAGTCATTATTTATAGGTTATTATGCTATTATTTTACTTGAGATCACAATTGGGCTGAATGTGGAACCTGAACTAAAACAAGTATGACACCTTTGACTCTTAATAACTTTAGTATAATTTTTGCACTTTCCAAAATTATACTGTGGGATAAATTAGAACCTTATATTTTCCACAGCTGTAATGTGTCTCTGGACAGGTCCGTCCATGTATTATATGGGGGTGTGTTCAGTGCCGTGCATTTGTGATGTGAAGCAGGTTACTCATGGGTCGGGTTGGGTCGGGTCAAATAATTCCACAAAAAGCCCCTCAGGTTGAAAAAAACAGACTCACATATCACTACCAGACCTCATAATGAGTGCAAGCGCAGAGTGAAAGCAAAACTTATAGACACTTCATTAAGTCATCTAAGCCTCCCGCTGTTGTGCAGCTTTTCCCTACCTCTGGGTACTTTAATTTGAGGGGGCAGGATGTTTGTCCTCCCCCTTCCCAAACTGGGCCCGGATCAGCCTGATCTCATGACTAAATCCAATCCGATCTTCTAAAAAAGGCCAGATCAGCAGTATATGATACTGATCTGTAGATGGGATCGAGATATCTCTAATATGTGCCCCTATGAGCAAGATTATCCCCTTAAATCTGAGGCTCTTTACATTTGAAACCTAGAAAAGCATAGCAAATTCAATGAGTAGTAGCTTTATAACTGTAAGACCTAAATGGACTTCCTTGGGCTACACGGATGAGAGTCACTTGGAGGAGTTCTGGGACACAAAACCAGTCCAGAAGGACCACTGATTTTGTCTCATCTCCCTTATGAATGCTACAATATCCAGTACGAACAAATGGAGCGATTATGTCAAGTAAAACCCTCAAAATCCTGGAGACAGAAATGAAAAACTGCATTTTATGAATTCCAGTCGCCTGCAAAATACATTTGATTCCTGATTTATTTCTGCTCAGATTGTAGTAATTGGCAACATTACTTCCTTTCCAGAGATGTGAGCTTTTTAATGGTAATATTCAATGTGGCTGTCTGGAACACGCACATCAGCTGCACTATGAAGCATGTCAACCTGTCATCATAAATCCAACACTATTATATGGAAGCACTGGTGTAAGGCACGTATACAGAAAGGAATGTTATTATCTTTATTCCCTGAACCACGTCCTCTTTTTCTTTTATTAAGTTGCAACCTATTGATGCAACCCCTGCCATATAGTAGGATTAGCAACATGCGTACTTGGTTGTTTGACAGAGAAACTGAAACAAGGAGCTCATTCAGACCTCAACAAAAAGGTCTTGACGGTCATACAAACCTGTGGACATCAGGGATATTGAGTTTTTCAGTTTTTTAAACCGAATCCTAAAAAGATCAAGGGATGACCTCTTGTATGACTCACTATATTTATTCTGTCTCTTCTCGTCTGCTTGGACTTTTAAGGTGGTGAATAGAGAAAACCATCTACCCCAATGAGGCTAAAAGGTTATCTTATCTAGGAGAACTCATGATCTTAGATTGTGTTTCATATTAATCTGTCATACGAACGTCTCTTCAGAGGGATTGTAAAGATCGTGCATTAAATAAAAATACATCAGTAATTTTCCACTCAGCTAACATTCACCCATTTATCACTGTATTTACAGTATTTCACCACATATTGCACATAGGCAACTGAAAAACAGAGAAACCAGAACAGCTGTTTGTGTTCCTTGAAATGTCCCTCAACTCTTTCCACTTTACAGCTACAAGGTTCTGTGTTCAACTCCCACTCAGATCAGGTCCTTTCTTTGTTGAGCCTGTTCTCTCCGAGCCATCAAAACCAGGTATACATGCATTAATTTTCTTAACACATTAATTCTGCTAATGCTAATCGCTAATGTGTACACTGGGATTGGAAGAGAGATAAGCTTTGACCTTTAACCTAACCTTTTAATGTCACAAGGCTAAGGAATTTATTTCACTCTATAGCGATAATTTAGTGTTTGTCTACAATAAAGCGTTAGCCCACACAAACTTCTGGACTTCATAATGTGTTGTTTTGCTGCTGAAGAAATAATGACGGTACATTATCATAGGTCCATCAGCTGTGAATCCAACTTCTGAACTCTGACATGAAGTGAATCTGATTCACACGGATGTTTAAGAGGTATGCTAGTGTGAAAACATTTCTTAATCATTATAAAGTTCCTGCAAGACAAATAAGTCTATCTAATTATTACCTCTGCCGTTATGTTTTCATTGGGGTTTGTCCATTTGTTGTTTGTTTGTCTGTTAGCATGATAACTCAAAATGTTATGGACAGATTTGGATGAAATTTTCAGGAAATGTTGATACTGGCACAAGGAAAAAATGATTTAATTTCGGTGGTGATTGGGGGGTTGGTGGGGGGACTAATCTGCCTAGGTGGAGGTCTGCGCTCTCCAAGTGCTTTTCTAGTTAATTAATGGAGACACTGTAGTTGTACTCAGAGGAAAATGTTACCAAGTGTTTCTTTCATGTAGATACTGCCAATATTATAATAATGCCAGTCTAAAATTATGCAAAAATGTCAAGTTTCTAGTCAGACAACAACAACGAAAAGCCATCACACACGGCCTAAGCCTCTAGAAACCGGAGAAAATTAGAGAAAAAATGCATTTGGATTTTTATTTTGCGAGGTAAGGAAACTGTGATTCTGCTTGAAAAACAAAACAAAACAGAATCATTTGATATTTTGGCCAGACTGCCCAGCCAAAACCCCAACCTTAAAGGTGAGGTGTGAGATGTTTTCCTGGAGCATTTTTTAATACATTGCTTAAAATCCCCATCACCCCCCAATTACAACCAATTAATTAAATGCTCTAACACAAAAATTTAAAAAAATTAGTCACCTGTGGAACGGGCAGGACTGAAAAAACACCATCCAATCATTTTGAGCGCCTACTGGAAATGACTGAACGGTGATATGTGTATCAAACTCAAGTGCCATTTGTCCCTCCCCCCTCCCTCCTCTGCGAGTGCCCCTCTTTGAGCATGAATCATGCATTCTCAGAGGCTTGAAGCACTTGAACAGGAAGCCAGAGCCAGAGCTTGGCTATATTAGCTATATTAGGATGGAAAGTTTACCAGCAAACTGTTTTGTCACTGACATAAATCATTAGCCAGATAGGTATGCACTAGGGCTGTTGTGTAAGAGCGGGGGTGCTGGAGGAGACTGAATGAGGTATGCAAGGATCCGCGATCTAGAGCCACAGCCTCAGCTGGGGTCAGAACCCAAGCCAGGGCCGTATGAGGCCGGAGTTGAAGCCGGCAAATTGTTGTTGTGCTGCGCTCGTGAACCCTCAAGAACAAGCATTGCGCGTGCCAGTACTCTGAAGATGTGACTTCGTAGGGACGTCTGAAGAAAAGGGTTTGGACTTTTGAATTGAGCATTTTCAAAATGTAGCTTGCTTGAACCATTTTTCTAAGATCTCATACCCCACCTTTAAGCCAGTGTAATGGACTTGACCTTTAAAGTCACATTTCCCCCACATCAGGGGTGTCTAAACCTGATCCTCAAGTGCCACTATCCTGCATGTTTTAGATATCTCCCTCTTCCAGCACACCTGGTTCAATTAATGATCAGCCCATCATCAAGCTCTACAGAAGCCTGATAACGATGTAATGGCTTCCAGGTGTGCTGGAAGATGGAAACATCTAAAACATGCAGGATGCCAGCCCTTGAGGACCAGAGTTGGACACCCCTGCACTACGTGGTACTGGCTCGACTTAACTCAACTCGGTCTTTTTGCGCTTCCATTCCGTAAAAGTACCTGGAATCTGCTAACCGCTACTATTTTTGTAATATCTGCTCAGCCGAGGTTCGAAAACGGGTGAAGAGATATTAAAATGTGATGTGTAAACACTGCAGACCACTGATTGGTCAGAGAGTTGTCACTGCATCATTGTGTCATCAATGCGTGGCCGCCATTTTTAACAAACCAGTTTGGGAAGTTGACAGTTAATATACTGGTAGGCTAAACACAGGAACCTCGGAGTAATTTTAGACAGTCAGCTGAAGCTTGATAAACAGATTGATGCAGTTATAAAAGCAAGTTTTTTTCCAGCTTCGTCTTTTGGCCAAAGTGAAGCCATTCCTCTCTCGCAGAGATCTGGAGAGAGTGATCCATGCTTTTATCAGTTCCCATCTGGACGACTGTAATGCACTTTATTATGGCCTCACTCAGTCCTCACTCCATCGCTTATAACTGGTACAAAATGTAGCTGCCTGTTTTTTGACCAACTCCTACAGATTCAAGTACATCAGCCCCATCCTCTCTTCTCTCCACTGGCTCCCAGTCCGCCATCGTATTGATTTTAAAATTTTAATGTTTGTTTTTAAAGCTTTCAATGGTCTAGCTCCTCCCTATTTATCTGAGATTTTAACAGTTCACCGCCCCAGCAGAGCCCTCCGATCGTCCTCCCAGATGGTTTTGGATGTCCCCAGGTCCCGATATAAACAGTGGGGTGATTGTTCATTTGCTGTTGCCGCTCCAAAACTGTGGAACTCGTTGCCTCCTGACTTGCGAGTCCTCATTGACCTGCCCCTGTTCAAGTCCAGGTTAAAGACTCGCCTGTTTAGACTGGCTTTGAACCCTTAGCACTGAGACACTATTAGGTTTGAATCTGTGGTCTCTTTTAGCAATGTGTGTTGTGTCCTATTGTTTTATGCATATTTATGGAACTTGATTAACCTGTTTTTTTTATCTTGTAATTTAATTATGCTTTTAGATGTAAAGCACTTTGGGCTTCGTTATGTTGTTGTAAAGTGCTATAGAAATAAACTTTGATTTGATTAAACACATCCATGATGACAGCCCGCAAAACGACACTGTGGTCAGTCGAGGAGGTTCCGTCATTTCTGTCCTTGGTGGCCGATGAAAAGATTCAGCATGAGCTTGACGGGGCCACACAGAACGAGTGAGTTTATTAGCAACTCTCAGAGCAGATGACAACACATGGTTAGGGAAATTACAAGGAGCTTCACTATAACAACCAGGTACTCTAAAGTCACTACTATCCTGTAATGAAAACGGCTTCCAGGAACAGTACCTGGTACCTGAGTCGAGTCGAGCCGGTACCACGCAGAGGAAACGCAGCATAACATGATACAAAAATGCAGTCATTCCCAGGACCTCATGTTGAAGAAAGAGTTTTGGGTCAGTATGATCCTTTCGAGTAAAGACTTTTCAGTTATTTTCAGCATCACATTTCTACTCAATGTTCTTTCAAAACTCTAACGTGTACCAGCCATTTGTTGGATTGTTGTACATAAAAGTACATTTTAGGTGACAGAACTGCCTTGTGATCACACCAAGAAAATTTCTCCCAAAGGCATTGAGTATAAGGATGAATAGGTAGGAAGAAGCCAAAAGAAAGCTCTTTAGAAATTTCACTCTTGCTGACAGCATTACAATGCACAGACTCTTTGTTCACACAGAGCCAGCACCCTTATCTCGAAGGACAAGATAGTTTAAGAGGGTGGCCACCACTGAAAAGAAATCATTTGATTTTGTTGTCATGGTGAGTGTAACAAAGATGTGTTTTTAAATAGCTTTTTGTGTGTTTTGTGTATGCTCGTGTCCATTTTCATGTCTTTATGTTTTATGAGTCATGCTTGTGGAGAAAAAAAAAGGGCCCTGCTCACTATTCAAACTAAAAATTTCCTTTGAGAAAAAAAAAAAAACAGAAAAAGTCCTATCCCATTTGTGCTCCTTGAAATATCCCTAAACCCCAGCAGACTGACATCTCTGTGCTCATTGTCGAAGATGTCTCTGTATTCTAAAGAGAGCCTGATCAAAGCGTCTTCCTATTGGAACTGCACAGCTGTAGACTCTCCCTCCATGCCGTTCAGAAAGCCGACCCCGCTGCGATCAAAACAAGCCTCCCAATGGATATATCCAAGCTCTCTTACTGCTGGTACATCTGTTAATGCCCCCCCCCCCACCACCACCATCACCACCTTTCTCCACCCAAAGCACTTCATTATATATAAACAGTAAATCCTTTTTATCCTCTAAGCTGGCTTCCATTTCTGATTTGAATGACAGGAACATAAACAGCGCAAAATAAATAGCTGTGATTGCCTTTAAAAGCTTAGTTTAAGGCTTTGAATGCATTCTTTGTACTTTTGACGCACTATATTTAGATGTACCTAACACCTTTCTGTTTGATCGGAGAGACATCTTTCTAGATATATTTAGCAAGTCCAATCCAAGTAACACATGATGGGTTAGTTCAAACAAAAAGGTTTTCTGTTCGTTTCCAGTCAGCTAGGCCAAAAGACCACATGTGCTGACTAAGTTCACCCAAATTACCTTAATTAATTTGTGGAGGAAACAATCCAGTTTCAAATTCAAAAAAAGCTGAGACTGAGGAAGTTTAGCAACACAGTCTCAAATAAGGCCAAGACTGAGTTACAAGGCCAAGACTCAAATCCAGAATAAACTTGTCCAACTTTACAGCCAGGACAAGGGCTTGAGAATGTGAATGATTCAGTGTTCAGGTCAACAGGTCAATTCAACACTGACTTTTTTATGGCAACTATGCAAAGGCTACATGCCGAATGACAGTGCGTCATATTATTGCAAAGCTCCAGAGGAATCTGGCTAAAACTGAAAGACTGGTTCAATGGAGCGTTTGGTTTGTCAATGAGCAATGTAAAGTGAGGCATGAACCAGCCTTTTACCTAAAGAAACTAATAGATACGAGCAAATCCTTCATCTAATTCTAAGTTTTACTTGTATGTTTCTTTTCTTTTTTTTTTTTTTTTTTTTTTTTTGTACCAGAGAAAATAGTCTAGTAGGCAACAGATGGAACTGTCTTGTAAGATGAACACTGCTGGACTGGAAATGAATGAATGAATGAATGAATGAATATTAAAAAAGATGTTAAGACATAGGAAAAATACTGTCTCTAAAGACAAAGAAAAAGTTGTGATTTCTATCAATTAATTGTAGTTGTATTTTAGAACAGGTAACCAGCAATATCCTGCACTGTTGACGGTATAACCCTACAACTAACTAGCAGAACAACAGAAGCGATTATGGAGCAAGTTTTTCACACATTCTAGAAATTATGGTGTGACATAACTAAACTGGTAAATTTTCTTACCATAACACTAAGGGATTTAAACCTCTAGTTGGAGGTGGGTATTTTTCCCAAATCCAGAGCTGATAAAAAAATTTTAGACATTGTGTTTTTTCATTCATCTATCCATTTACTGAACTGCATATTCCTCCTGAGGGCCTATCCCAGGTCATGGTGGGGTACACCCTGGATGTGTCACCAATTCATCACAGGGCTGACATATATACTTTGAACTAGGGCTGTGCAATTAATCAAAATTCAATTACGATTTCGATTATTACACGCAACGATTACAAAAATTATGTAATCGAGAAAAAACGATTATTAATTTTGAGTTGTTTTAATTCACGCACACGCAAGCTACCATGAGCTGCTCTGCCCCGCCCCCCTCTAAGCTACAGCTGTCAGCTAGCCGGCAGGTCCACCCCAAGAGGAAAGTTGTACCTAGCGGTCTGGAAAAACGGCAGGAGAATCACAGCAGAAGTGCTTGGTAAACAAAAAAGGCAAGTCAAATTCAATTGTATGGAATCACTTTGGGTTTGATGAAGAAGACAAAGAGCAAAAACACATCACGTGCAAAAAGTGTTTCGTAGTTGTGTCCGCACTGACCGCTAACACAACAAACCTTTTTAACCATCTAAAGTTTAACCACCGCCACCTTTATCATAATCTTATGAAAAACTAAAACGCATAAAAACAACTTCGTCCGCAATGCAATCTTCAGTCTCCGAATCTCTTTATGCTGCAACTCCCATATTAACCTAACCCATATAACCCTAACGTGCATATTCTAGATGGCTGATGTATACAGAAGGCCTTAACTGAAACCTCACGGCACGCCACTGAATTTACTATGTTTCATACTACATTGAACATATTTGAATTTATAATTTGCACTTTACGTGAGTTTTGTTTTTTTTTTTTTTTATTGCTACAGTTCTATGGCAAGTCTATAGCAGTTTAATTCCAGTGCACTATTTATTTACCAAAGGAAACATACTTGAATTTACAGTACACTTATTTGCATTCAAAGATTTTTTTGTTTCATACAAAAGTGAACATACTTTGTTTTAGTGGTTAAAAGCTTTATTTATGTTTAAAGAGTATATTTTACATTACTTTGCAAGAAAAAAATAAAAAACTTTAAGGTTAAAAAATAATCGTTTTTAATAATCGTGATTTCAATTATTGCTAAAATAATCGTGATTATTTTTTTTTTCCTATAATCGAGCAGCCCTACTTAGAACCACCAGTAACTCTTACATTCACCTCCACAGGCAATTTTTTTCCCACATTACAACAGTGATGTTTAGATGTTTGGATCAATTTTATTAAAATTTTGCGTTATTGAGTAATAGTGAATGAGATCAATTTTTCAGAGAAGGACCGCGAGTACCTGCCCTGGGTAATGCTGATGTCGAGGCACACCCGGCTCTGTCTCATGGGCCCCTAGGGGAAACAGGGCATTTTGATCTCACTCAGCCCTGGTGCGAGAGGGGCGTGGAGGAAGGGTGGGGAAAACACATCTGCAGGAGGCCCCCCCGGCCTCAAACTCGAACCCACAGTGCAGAGGAACTGGCCGCCCGGACTGTCTGGTCAACGGAAGCTCTCGGAGGCGGGTTGGGGAAGCTGGTTGTTCTAGGAATATTAACTTGGATCCACACTCAGCCACAGGTGATACTATAGGTCAGTGTTTTTCAAACTTGGGGTCTGGACCCCACGTGGGGTAGCCTGGAATTCATATGGGGTCACCTGAAATTTCTAGTAATTGATTAAAAAATGTAAATAAATTACTAATAAAAAATTATCTTTTAATGATTGATATATTTAGCAATAAGCAATAAGACAATATTAGCTGTTTAATTGGGACGGGAGGTGGGAGGAAACAGGAGGAGGAATAGCTGGGTGGGGGTATATAGGAGGTAGAAGTTCAGGAACACTTCTGTCCTCTGGGGGTTTTTTTTATGTTTTTATGCCTTCATGTTTTTATATGATATGTAGAAAACACATTTTGTCTTTTAATTCTACTTTCTTTTTAATCTAACTCATTCTTAGCTACTTATAGTTTGCATTTATTTATTATTGATTGTTGATGTGCTATGACTGTTTTTGTGGAGCGGTAACCGTATTTTGTATTTTGAATTTCCCCTTGGGGATTAATAAAGTAAATCTATCCATCTATCTAATGATTCAATATATATTTCATTATAAATAAAACACCACAAATTTTTCCTAATAAAAATCCAGTTCAAATAAAATGCAGGATATAATATCTGAGAGGGCATATCTTGATTGACCCGATCACGTAACCGCATGTGCTACTGCACTTCAACCTGACTGTCGAAACCGGACCGAACAGAGAATGGAAATATTTCTTCACCCGCCTGGCCCCGCTAAGATATATCCAAGAGAAAAATGTCTCCGATTTGAATGTCTGGGGTCGGCAGAAATTTGTGATATTAAAATGGGGTCACGAGCCAAAAAAGGTTGGGAACCACTGCTATAGGTGATAGTAGAGGTGATAACACAAGAAGAAGAAGGAGATGGTGGTGAATATGAATGAACGTGATGCTGGTTCTGTGTGGATGAAACACCAATATGATAGAAAAAACTTTAGCAAATACTCGTCTCTATGTCTCCAGTCTGTTAATAATCTCACTGCATTTTCAGTCTTGAATGGTCTTCAAACAAAAAGCCTCTGAGTAAAAATACAGTTAAAACCAAGACTTTCAATGAGTGGTGTTAAGACCGGTCAGGTACTGGAATGCTACCTTTTACTGTGAGATAAAATATTGAAAATGAATATGATGAAATATTATAACGAGTGAAAATCTCATACCGTGTCAACCTCAGGTGAAAGCTGTTTTTAATAACATGAATGCCAACACTCAGAGTGAGTCAAACATACAGCACAATTACAATAAGGCATAATTGTTTAACCACTGTCGGAGATAATCTCAAGGCTGAATGAAACCATTCATTAGATTGTTGAAGTTACCCACAATCCCCTCCCTAAAGGGGCCGTCTGACTGACTGATCTTGTTCAAAACATCTGTGGTGGAAATCAGGCCCACGGGTTCAGGTACCGACAAAAGAACCAAACACAAGGGATTAGATGATATGATCTCCATTTTTAAAAAGAACATAACTGGATTTGTGGCTTCCAGCTGCAGTCGGTCAGCTAGAGGAAACGACTATGTCTGTAAACGCAGTGATACGCTGAAGTACATCTTTGTTTGGCTGCTGGAGACTGTGATGACGCCCTGGTGAGAGATGTCTGATACTGTAGAATGCATAAAAACAATGTGAAAGTAGTAAAAAAAAGGGGTATATCTTATATTATATTATATTCTAAAAAATACAAAATTATATCGTCTCTTTACAAACATTTAAAGGGGAAGAGAGGTTGGAACACTTTGGAGGTGAAACAGAAATGGGAAAAAGAACTAGGAATGTGTGTCTCAGAGGAGGAATGAATCAACAGTTAACTACTTCTTCAAGAACATGGAGGGAACATTGCTTGAAAAATATAATTTGATTTTTCATAACTCCTAAAATTACAGTTAAATATGTGTCCACAGTTCAACCTTGTTGGAGAGAATGTGGAAATGTCAGTGTAAATTATGTACATGTCTTTTGGTTATGCCCGAAACTTGTGTCATTTTGGGGATAATGTATATTCAACGATTGTTAAAATATTGGGTTATGCAATTCCTAAAACATGTTTGGTGATGTATTTCAGATGTATTATTGGTAATAATGTAAGAAAAAAATGATAGATATTTGTTTAAAGTACTATTAGCAGCCTGTAAAGAGGCTAATACCAAAAAAATGGTGCAGATTAGAACCATCTACAACTAATGACTGGATACAAACTGTGAATGGAATATTTGAGATGGAGATTCTGACCCACAGACTGAGGACTCTACAAGAACAGTGTCAAGATAATGGAAGAAATGGACAATTTTCATTTCTAAGTTGCATTACTAAAACCAATTGCTAGTCACAAAGGTTTATTATGGTCAATGTATCCCAAATGTCCCTTATGTTTGTTTTGTTTTGTAATGTACAGAAATCAAACAATAAAAATAAAGTTAAAAACAAAAAAAAGACGTAAAAAAAAAAAAAAACAGTAGCAACATCCATCAATTGGTGCCACATTTACTGATGGAACTAGTATTGTTTGGTCCTTATGTTCATTTTTACTTAAAACAAATGAAGAAAACCTATAAATGCTGTTGCCACCATGTTTTTAAGTCAGAGCAGCCAGAATGCATCTTCATCTGTTTTGTGTTTCACTTTTAAATGTTATGACAAGTACTGGCAAGAATTCCATGACATTTGATGTGAAAAGCCCAGAGGGAGAATTTACCCTTGATGGGAGAAATCAAATAAATAATGCTTTATCTTTTTTTTTTATTATTATAGAAACCACTTCCCATTCATTACTTTTTATTCTTGCATCCTTGAGGCCTTAGAAATATATTGATGTATGCTTATTTGTCTTTTGAATGCTGTTGAATAAGTTGAAACCTTCACTTTTTCCACATTTGCTGGCAGGAATTCCTCTTCTTTTCTGCCTTCACACTTGAGGCACTGAAACTTTTTTTTTTTTTTTTTCCAATCTAAGTGGAATAGTTTCAAAGAGTTGGCATGACGTTGTAGTGCTGACCGTGTTTTTATGGAGTTTTACCCAATTCAGTTTAAATACTTATGCTTAAATGGGGACGAAAGGACTTGTGTCACTGAAAACAAGGAAATGAACTACAAAAATGTCGATTAAATCATGCATATTCAGGAAGATTGGCAGTCTGCATGTGCGTTTGTACACTCCACTTCCATTAATATATGCGTTCGACTAATCCAGTTTAAATGGTTGATGCGAGTTTATATTACGCCAGTAGATCCCAACCGGTATAATAAGAATATACCTGATGTATGCTTCAAATGTTCAGAATGCAAAGGAACACTGGTTCACTGTATGTGGTACTGTTGACAAACTGCGTTGTTCTGGAGGGAAATCAGGGAAATAACTGAAAAAATTATTTCTAAACAAGTCATGTTAGACCCAAAGTTATTTCTGTTTGGCATATATCGAGAAAACATAAATATACAATAAATGAATGGATTTTTATAGACTTCAGTCTACTTATTGCTAAAAAATGCATTTCATTATTTTGGAAAAGAACTCATAAACCAACTGTTATTCAGTGGAAATGGCAAATGCTTTCTACCCTTCCACTAGAAAAAATTTCCTATATTCTTAAGGACAAACAGGAGTCATTTGAACGTGTTTGGAATCCGTTCATTGTGTATGCTAGGAATCTACATTTATTGGAGGACAATGCAAACAATTGAAAAAGTTACCACTGTGGCTTCTAAAGGTGGATGCTCACATTTCTGTATTTTGGTTTTTTTTTTTTCTTGTAAACATAATAATGTTTGTGGTTGTAGTCAACAGGTTGCATGGATCTAATATATGCACTGTTTGTTGTTTGTTGTATGTTTGTTAAAATGATAAAAATTTAAATAAAAACAATTTGGGAAAAAAAAAATAAAAATCACGCAAATTCGACAAGTCAAAGTTACAAAAAGACTAAAGTACTGGAGAATGAAACCCCTGGACATAAAAAGAAAAAGTTCCAGACAACAATCAATAATGCACTTTGTAACACACAGCAGGCTCTTACAAAAGACAAACTGCAGCATCATTTTTATCTCTTTGTATATCTTTGATTTCCCATGACAAACCAGTTTTGTTTTTAGTATCTAATGGCCAGCTTTCACTTCATTCATGTCAAGCACCAGCGTTTGCAACTAAAGGCACTCAATTCATGTAATTTCCAAACAATATTTACTGTCAAAATGAAACCTCTGCTTCTCTTCAAGACATATCTGTTTCCAGGAGACAGCTTACCCCTTTTGCTCACACATTCATCCTCCTAAAGAGATAAACCGATGGAGTCTTTATGTGTATCTAACACCTCTATTTTCTTTTCATTCTCGACCCCCCCCCCCCCAGGACAAAATTCTACCAACAAAAGTAGCAGAGCAGTAGGTATATGGTGTGTTCCAGTGTGGAGTGGAACAAATACAGAGCGGAGCACAGCTTTAGACATGACTTGAAAAGTAAACGGTCGGTCTGAATCTCACTGAGTCATCTGTGCATCTGGCTGCTGGTGTCATGTTTTTGTGTCCAGATGGAGGTTTAGTGGAGATGGTCCGCCAGTTTATTGCTCAACAATAGTCAAATGGGGAAGGAACCAGATGTACACTGGACATGAGCTGCACCGACATCGCTAAACGTCTCACTGTCAATCAGGCGGCGAAGCAAACAGCACAGCTGCGTCGCCAGCAGTTGGGGAAGGGGAAAATAACTGGGGTCAATTCCCTTTTTTCACTTTTTAATGCAGCGTGTGTGTGCCATACAAATGTACATTGCAAATGATTTGGGTGTAACCAAGATTAACCCTTAAGGGTCCACGGTCACGGCTCCGTGACTGAAGCACGTGACATTTTCAACATGTCGTAGCGTCAGAAGTCGGTCACATAGACCACTGGGGACGAAAGTGAGGATGTGAAACACTCTCCCACTTTTTATTTGATGTTGATAGAGCAAATACAAGCGGAGATATGATGTTTTAAATCCGGAGCAAACAAGCGATATAGCGTTATTATAGCGATGTAAAGCAAGCGTTATATTTCTGACCATATCTTCATAATTTTTTGTCCTTTTCGAAAACGTAAAAACTGTGCGCATTCTAATCCACAGACTGCATTAGCGTTACAGGTAAGGGTGAGAGTGACCCCACCTGAACTGGATGTGGAAACCAGGAGAACTGGGGATGGGGGTTGGGGGTGAGAAAAACGGAGAAAACACCTATGTAAAGATATGCTTTTATGTCAAATATCTGAGTATAGTTTTAATATATTACTAATTTAATTTTATATACCTAATATTTGGAACCAATATTCACTTTAAAGTTTTTGAAAAGGTTCGTTAAGCATCTTTGTTGTTTATGCAATAAATTACATACATTTTTCAAAATCGGATTTTATATTTTTTGTGTGTTTTTTGTCCTTTTGTGTTGATACAGTAGGTTAAAGTGAAAAAATAATAGGCAGATGAGATAGATGAAGTTGTGCTGAAAAAAAAAGATCCCAAACATGGGTACAGTAAACTTTTCTTCATACAGCATATAAAGGACAAATCAAAGGTACTCAAAAATAGCCAACATAGGCTCAGACCCCTAAGGGTTAAAAAAAAGAAAACAACAACTTAGATTTAACCTCCTAAGACCCAGGAAATGTCAGCAAAGTACAAGCTTTTTTTTTTTTTTTTTTTATTAAATAAGTGCCTATATTGGAAACATCATGATGCAACAATTTTTTCAGATGCAGTTTTTAAAATTTTTATGGAACGTCCTTTGTGGTGGACAATTTTCTTTTCTTTTTTTTTTTTTTGTATAAAGTTGTGAAACTCTTGTCCACAAATGTGGACAGAAAACCCATAGCTGGGTCTTAGGAGGTTAGAAGTGTCAGGTAATTTATCTTATTTTAAGAGTTAATTTCTTATTTCAAGTGTTCATACATGTTTAGACATGCTTATTTCTAGATTTAACAATTTTAATTCATCTTTTCAAGTGAAATTATCTTATTGCATGGACAGATATTTCCCTTGTTTTGAGTACCTTTTTTATCAGATTTAGTGTTCATTCATTCATTCATTTATTTGTTTCAAGCAGAAGAAAAATCTAAACATTTTTTGTGTACAAGGAACTAATATCCGACCAAATACATTAATAAAGATGACCAAGACAAAATAGCAATTGTCATGTACACTAGTAAAAACAAAATAAATTCAATATGTACTGCTCAAAAAGGAGTGGGAAGAAGAAAACTTATTAAATCCCACCCCCATCTCACATTTATACAAAATAACACATTACTTTTGCTTCCTTAATGATATAGTCACATCTGTTTAGAGTCCTAATAATGTAAATAAGCGATAGTAAACAAATTAGGAAAACATGCATATTACACTTAGTAACTATCTAAATGATAGTCTGCATTACTTATAATACAATATATTCCAACAATAATCATAAGAATTGCCTAGTTTTTTAGACAGCCCTTTTTTGAAGTGTGAGACTCCGGCAAATTTGTGGACATGCAGTCTCCATGACAATCAGAGGTGTAAACTCTGAAATGACAGAAGTTGAAGACTCAAACTGTTAATCAATATGTTATTTTTAGTGTTGCATACAAACGATGTGTCTCTATGAAGTGAATCAACCATTCCAGTGTATTTACTTGTATTTAACACCTGCCAGTCAAACTGTGTCAGCTGCACTGTAATGTTTTCACTCTTGATCTCCTGTTTATTTCTCTGCGTAAACTTTTTACACTCTCAAGAGACGACCAGATGGAAATTGTCTCCAGAAATGAAGTGCAAAAAGCAATGTTTGATATTAAGACTTTGGAGATCTTCTTTTAAACTAATGTGTGCTCCTGTTTCATGAGGAACAATCATGTCAACCGGTGCGACGACGAGACTGAGGGATGCATTTTTATTTGTTTTCACACAACGCCGGAGCTACAAGCAGACAGAAGTTAAATCAGGTTGTGGACGCAGCATTCACAGGACAAATTTGTTACTAGTGTAGGATCTTCTGACAATAACAGAAGTATAGAAAATCATTCCTTTATTCTTGGGGGGGGGGGGGGGGGGGGGCTTGTATCTGCAAAAAAATAAATGCAAAGACATCCACGATCTTAGCAGTGTTACTTTACCACACCCACTGACTTCAGATAATATCTCAGAGCCAAGAAACATGCCATGATTAGGGATATTTATTAAAAGTTTTTTGTTATCTCCTAATAATAACCTCCTGGCCACAATACTGTGCAATTTTTTTTAATACTTTGTACTGTATATATAACTTATTTTAAGTATTTTATCTCAGGATACTTAGGTTATTTATTATTGAAATCTATCGTTTTTTTTTATTCTATTCATGTTTGCACTGAAAGGAGCTGCTTTTTTGTAAAGCACTGTGAATTGCCCTGTGTATGAATTGTGCTATACAAATAAATCTGCCTTGCCTTGCCTTTTAAATCTCATTGTACATGTGTATAGTGACAGTAACGGCATTCTATCTCTTCTAGCTAAAACAATGATGCCTTATACTGTGTTAGTTAAGACATTATAACAGGCCACCTAGGTGTCTTTATGTTTTCTTTGCAATAAAAATGTCAGAAAATGTCTTTTTAGCCAATTCTTGTGCACATTTGTTTTCAGGAAGATCTTAACTTTCAACATCTGGCCCTTAATTATCATTGTAATAAACAGTAAATGCTTAAAACAGTGTGTTTCTCGTAAAAAAAAAACAAAAAAACAAAACAGACTTGAAGTTTTTAGCATATTTACTGCAACTGCAACTGTAAATGCAACTGTATAACTGTAAATGTCCATAACAAAACTTTTTGAGATTGCAGAAATAAACTTTCAATTATTTTACATCTGTTCAAATATGCTTTTTGGTCTTGAGCATTCAGACTTTAGAAAAACAGCATTTTCCTACCATGCACTATGGTCGAGGAATAATCTTCAAAAAACTGCAAAACTATATACATTCATTTCTGTTAATGATTTTAAAAGTATCATGGAGAATGCAGTGAAGGAGGAATGTCACTGTTTTTCTTGATGTCATTATGGTTGAATAGTAGTTATTTTGTTTTATTGTTCATTGTGTATCATGTATGTGTTTTATGTTGTTTGGACTTTGTATGGCTGCTGCCTTGGCCAGGTCTCCCTTGCAAAAGAGATTCCTAATCTCGATGGGACTTCCTGGTTAAATAAAGGTAAAATAAAAGTAATTAATTAATAATATCTATATTATGGCTTCATATTTTTTGTTATTTCCAGGTGTTTTTTAACCTCTCTAAAGTCTCTGAAACAGTTCCTTTCTAATTGTAACAGTGAATGTTATATAGTGTTGGAAAGCTCAGGACCTCATCTTTCCGCTAACATTTGAATTTTGTGGCTAGCCCAAATTATTCAGGAGTTACAGTAGTTTGAGTGCCGTAAAGTGCAAAATGCAGCGCTAGAGAGACTGCAGTTGTTAAAGAGTTAAAAATGCACTGACAGGTTGACATATGTCTGGTTATATTCTTAATCGTATGTCTTTTTATTTGGTGATGTTTAACATTTTTAACAGTAATCGAACAGATGCAGTGGTTCCTCTGTGGTGTTAGCTGTATTTTCGTGCTGCAGTCTCCACTTGGCAAAAGCACAGCTAAGGTTTAGCTAATAAATAGGTCTCATTTTAACCTCCATGTTAAGGCAGTATCAGACCAAATCTAGGAAAATGTTAGACTTGCTGTTGAAAAATTCAGGATATCAAGAACCTGAAGTGAACCTCAGAATGGTCATGAGGACAATCTGAGCCAATTATCTTAAATAATACAAAATCTTATGCTTTATTTACCATTTTCACTCTTTTTTCTGCTACAGCTGCAGTTCTGCTCTCCTGTAGCAAAGTCAAACCAGTCCTATCTCCTCTGATATAAGCTATAAAATCAGCGTGCAAAAAACAGCTTCTCATTTTAACCATAGCCGACAGTCGCTTTCACCAGTTACAACAACGGACCTCGGTGTTGGCCACATCAGCTGATGATAATGACATCACAGATAAAGTTGAAGGTGGGCCCAAGTGAAAGTTGATCGGTGTTGGGTCAGTCTGTTTTCTGCTTCACTGTGGTTATGAGACAGAAGCGTCACTCTGCAACAGCAACAAACAACTACTACTGATGTCTATAGTTCACATATTAGTCACTTTTCCATTGACTCTCAAACTGCGCAAATATAACTTGCAGATAGAAATGTACCTAATGGAAAGGACAATTTCGCCAAAAGTCTCATTTTTCAATTAAAAGTTTTTTGTGCTGGCAAGAGGTGGTTTTTCAGGCGTAGCGCAAATGGTATCTCTCGCAAAACTGCAATGGAAAGACCTTTTTTCGCAACTAGACTCAGGTGAATTAAAAAAATGGATGTTGACGGACATTACAACAAGCAAAGAAGAAGAAGAAACATGTCATGGTACATATGGACACACCAGGAAACCCAATCATTTTTTTATTTAGTACGAGATAGAGGGGTAATATATAATAATAATGAATATATCTGTAAATCAACACCATATTTACCTTCGTTGCCATGTTTATGGAATGACTTCTTGTGTCATCTCCCAATAAATCACCGCATTTGTGATTTAATGGAAAAACCGACATTACATACTTCTGTTTTTTTGACATTTAGGAAATATTGGTAAAGTTTTGAGCAGATGTCCAATGGAAAGGAACTACTGTGATTGGTTCCTCTAGTGCTGAACACGGACCTTCAGGGTTGGATGAAAACATGCCTTCCTTCTGCAGATCTTTCCACTTTGTCCTAAGCATAGACTGTGAGGTATATTAAGATGTGAAGATTAAAGGGGTCTAAACCCACTTTTATAAGTCTTTGGTTCATTTATTTGTGTATTTGGACCCTAATAGTTCATAAAGTTTGACTTTGAACCCTCCAGGTGCTGCAAAGCTATCTTTATATTCATTTTGGCAAAAATTGAGAGGATTTCTACAACCCGTTTTAATTCCCTCTTAATTTGTTACGTCTGTAACTAGTTACGTCACGACATTTGCACATATAAGGTCAAGACTTCTGATGAACATTTCTCAGAGTACGGTATAATTGTTTGTCAGCAGCAGGGGTTGTAGTCCATACTGAAAATATGTCCAAACTTCGAGCCGATTACCTAAAATGTTCAGTTGTTGGTTGAACGGGACAGAGCAGCACAGCCAACAACCTGGAGGGGGTGGGGCAAGAAGTAGCATTTAATGTGCATTTAAAGGGCCAGCGCTCAAAACAACTTTTCTGGTGTCATTACTCAGAAATAGGATTGAGGATGGACCTGTGCCTTTTCTAAAATACATGCAAACTTACAGAATGAGCACTTTATCGTGACTTTAATACCAACTCACCACTCATCACCCGGATAACTGTAGGTATTGTACATATTTTATTTCTTTTATTGTTTTTTCTTCATTTTTTTTTATAATTGTTTTTTATTTAATGTTATTTTATTTATTTATTTATTTATTTTGATTTTGCTATTTTTTCACATCTAGAATTTGTGTGAATGCTATGTGCCTCCTGTTCACACTCCTGATGTCTTTTGCTATGTATATTTACATGTTTATGTTTATATCCAAGTGGGGGGGTGGGGACTTATGTTAAGAAAGAGAGCAAAAATGTACACACTGTATGATGCATCCATGTTATGCTGTTGAAAATATATGAATAAAATTATTTAAATAATAAATAAATAAAAAGAAGATGGGCCTGTGGAGTTTAATTAATGAAGAATTCAGACCCGAGCATAGCATTTACAGTTCATGTAGACCACAGGGAAATGATTTAAAATGCATAATTCCAGTTAAAAAAGCTAAGTATCACTCCTGTTCTAAGTATGAAAGTATCAAAGACCTAAACAGATGCCAGAAATGCATGAGCTGATCTAAAATGTTTAATAACTTATGTACCACTCATCCTATCATCCATCAAATTTTCTGAACCACTTGGTCCTCATGAGGGTCACAGGGGTGCTTGAGTCTACCAACAGGTGAAGGTGGGGTACGCCAGTTCACCACAGGTTTATATATACAAATAAGCAATAATAAACAATAAACCCATTAAGGTGCCTGTCTTTGGATGATGGGAGGAAGTTGGAGTGAGACCAGGAAAAAACCAGGGGAAATATACAGACTGCACAGAGAAAAGCATCAAATCCAGGATGTTCTAGCTGTGAGGCGAAAGTAAAAACTAATCCTATCAATACATTTAAATAATTCAGATAAAATGCAGTTTCTCTGCTTTTTTTAGTGGCATCATCGTTGGATGCTCAGAGGCTCCATAGTGAACATGTAAACATCAGCAAAACCCATGTTGTTTGACAAATGGTAATGCACACACTTGTTTTTACATTAACTTAACCCTATTATGCCAAATGTACTATATTTGATACATGAGTTTTGAAGCCCTCTACATGATCAGTGTGATTTTTTTTTTTTTTTCTGTCTTAAAAAACCTGATGTATACAATTAGATACATGCAATACACAGATAATCCACCAGGGGGGAGGAATTCATTCACCAGAGGCCTTTCCAGTGACACTACAAGATTAAATGAATGAGGAAGGAGGCAGAACTTTGACAATTTTGAAAAGGAATTATCAATTTGTTAGACATGTTTGTGTTATATTATGTTTTTGTTCAAAAAATAATAATATTTGAGCACTGAGACCTGATGTATCAAATATGATACAAAATTGAAACTCTTACATGGAAATTAGTATTTGAAAAAATATATATATATTTGTTTGTTCAGAAGGACCAATAATTGCTCCAGTTTCAAAGAACTGGAATTTTTTGTCAGTGATTAAATGGTTTAGGCTTTACAGGGTTAATGATATATTTAGCTGAAAAGTCCCTTTTTCTTCATTTTTCCACTGCTCTGTTATAATAACGTAAATTAAATTAACCACTAAATTAAATATAGGAAAATACTGCATTTTCATTGAAAAATGCTAAATGCAAAAAATAATATTACAATAAATGTTGGTAAATCCCTTAAGAAAGGTTAAATGTACAGACAAATTCACATGGAATCTGCCACAAAAATTGCTTTAGGATTAAAAACAGCATTTTACTAGAGTTTTATTGCCTTAAATGTTATCTAATCTCAGACTTCAGCAAAATGTATAGAGGGATTGACTGTCACCATGGGAACGCAGACAGCTGATTGAGGGATGAGATGAGTTTACACAGTCATTTATAGTCGAGACATAATGTAAATATGAGTGTTAAGTATGGATTTACAAACTCTAAGTGTGTGACATGTCAGGACAAAAATAGCAGAATCAAAACTAAAATGTGACTTAGAACTGAAACACACCTTTTCATGCAAATCAAACTGAAAATATGGTTTCGTAAGCGCTTTAATCTGAATGCAGCTATAAAATGTGTGACTTTTATTTAATAAATCCACAATGACATTCAGTATGTGTTTATGAGTCTGTTTTTGGTAAATACATTAGTTGGTTTTGAACTCTGTAAAAGTGGGTCACAACTGATGATTGTGGGAGATGTGGGTCCTGAGGCGGAGACCAGTTGAGGACCAGTGAGATAGACGATGCAGTGCTGTTTCATGCCACATATGGAAATTGGAAACTGAAACATCAGAGTGGAGGAGCTGCTGCGATGCTTCTGTGAAAACATGCCCTCGTGTCCATGTTTAATCAGTCTATGAATGGTGGACAGAGTTCACAAATACTACACCACTGTTGATTTAGGCTGACAGTGGAGTAGCTCAGGTTTTGTCTCCTCTCAGACCACTTGAACTATAAGCTGTTGAAAGGTTAACATGGATGCATGTGTATGAATATATGTGTGTGTGTGTGTGTACGCCAGTATTAATGTATAATGTGTTTATATGAGCTATGTTGTTTTATGTAGGGACTAAAGATGAAATTAACCAATAAGGACCCAGTGTTACTATTATGATAATTCCCAAATGATTTTTTCTCTCTATTTAGCCATCCTTAAGTGATTTTATCACCATTTACTGTGATATTATCTTCTGTATTTTGTGTTTTTTCAGTGAAAATCAGGTATTTTCCCATATTTCATTTACTGATCATGTAGATGTTCATAAAAGCATAGATTAAAGTTGAGGATTATTATATGAAAAACAGAGAAAACTGGAGCAAAATTGACCTTTTCAGCAAATCTATCATTAACTGAACATAAACCAAGTGTCTCCATCCACTGTCATTTGTCAAACTCCATGGATTTTACTGGTGAATCAATGTTGTAGAAGATGATGGTGTTTCTGGGGTAACTACGGAGCCTCTGAACGTCCAAATGGTCATATCTGATGACCATGAAAAGATGACAAACTGTATTTTACTCCAATTATTTACATGTATTGATAGGATTAGTGGATCAACAGGTATTAAACAGTTTAGATCAGTAGATGGTTTGGGTAGACATGAATGTTTGTGTCTTTATTGGTTAACCCTGGCTATAATCTTGCTTATTGGCACATATTGTGTTTATTAATATGCACTGTCCCTTTGAAAAAAAAAAAAAAAACTTCAAACAGCAAAAAAAAACCTGCCAATTGAAGCAGATATCTGGCTCTGCTTTGACATGGAAGCATATCTGCTATAGTATTAGAATATAGTACATACTAGAAGATGCTTGTACATGTATAAAGCCGCCATGTTACTGGGGAAGAAAATCAGAAAAGCAGCAGAAACCAATTTAACAGACAAAAAAAACAAAAAAAAAACATTTTAATTTTCTTTGAATTGGACCAGCAGCTCCGCTCTGACAAAGGGCAGTTTATTAGAAATATTTTCAAGTATTCTTCTAGTGACTTTTTCAGCAAATCTATCATTAACTGAACATAAACCAATGTGTCTCCATCCACTGTCATTTGTCAAACTTCATGGTTTTACTGATGAATCAATGTTGTAGAAGATGATGGTGTTTCTGGGGTAACTACGAAGCCTCTGAACGTCCAAATGGGTCATATAACTATATTTTACTCCAACTATTTACATGTATTGATAGGATTAGTGGATCCACAGGTATTAAACAGTTTAGATCAGTAGATGGTTTTGGCAGATGTGGATGTTTGGGTCTTTATGGGTTAACCTTGGCTATAATCTTGCTTATTGGCACATGTTGTGTTTATTAATTATGCACTGTCCCTTTGAAAAAAAAACCTTCAAACTTCAAACAGCAAAAAAAAACCTGCCAATTGAAGCAGATATCTGGCTCTGCTTTGACATGGAAGCATATCTGGTATAGTATTAGAATATAGTAAATACTAGACAATGTTTTGTACATGTATAAAGCCGCCATGTTACTGGGGGAGAAAATCAGAAAGCAGCAGAAACCATTTAACAGACAAAAAAAAAAAAAAAACATTTTAATTTTCTTTGAATTGGACCAGCAGCTCCGCTCTGACAAAGGGCAGTTTATTAGAAATATTTTCAAGTATTCTTCTAGTGACTTTTTCAGCAAATCTATCATTAACTGAACATAAACCATGTGTCTCCATCCACTGTCATTTGTCAAACTCCATGGGTTTTACTGGTGAATCAATGCTGTAGAAGATGATGGTGTTTCTGGGGTAACTACGAAGCCTCTGAACGTCCAAATGGGTCATATAACTGTATTTTACTCCAATTATTTACATGTATTGATAGGATTAGTGGATCAACAGGTATTAAACAGTTTAGATCAGTAGATGGTTTTGGTAGATGTGGATGTTTTTGTCTTTATTGATTAACCCTGGCTATAATCTTGCTTAT
The DNA here is from genome assembly GCF_902148855.1 of Sphaeramia orbicularis. NCBI lineage: Eukaryota > Metazoa > Chordata > Actinopteri > Kurtiformes > Apogonidae > Sphaeramia > Sphaeramia orbicularis. Next base: position 16,454,353 of record NC_043974.1, on the reverse strand, counting down.
TGGCACATGTTGTGTTTATTAATATGCACTGTCCCTTTAAAAAAAAAACCTTCAAACAGCAAAAAAAAACTGCCAATTGAAGCAGATATCTGGCTCTGCTTTGACATGGAAGCATATCTGGTATAGTATTAGAATATAGTACATACTAGACAATTCTTGTACATGTATAAAGCCGCAATGTTACTGGGGGAGAAAATAAGTAAAGCAGCAGAAACCAATTTAACAGACAAAAAAAAAAAAAAAAAAAAAAAACACATTTTAATTTTATTTGAATTGGACCAGCAGCTCCGCTCTGACAAAGGGCAGTTTATTAGAAATATTTCCAAGTATTCTTCTAATTTGACAACTTTTCACTGAACCGCTGAGGATTAAGGCCAAGGCAAAAGCAGACAATCTTTCCCTGTGAATTCTTGTACCAACCCCCTTCAGAGTGCACCCCTCAGGCCTTTACAATAGACGAGTATAAGTCAAGATGTGCGGCTCAATAAAAGCATGAAACATACCTTCAGCAAGCATTTTAAACTGGGCATTGAAAATGAATTAATATTTGATAAACCCTCCCTGCTAATTTTTTTTTTTTTTTTTTCCAGAGCTGCAGCTGTATTTATAATACTGCTGTAATAAAATCTTGGCATTTCCTCAAGACATACTGGATACTTTTCATACAGCGTGAATAGATATGCTTTAATCATATTTGCTATTCATCCAAAAGCAGGAATCCTCTCCGTCAGGTTATGCAGTGAACAGTCCCTGTCTGCTTTTTAATTCCTCCTCTTCCATTGTTGTCAAAGCCGGTGCTACAGAACGTTAAGCCACTGAAAGAAAAAAAAATTAAACTGTAGTCCACTGTCGCTGACATGAGCAGCAAATGAATTTAGATTTGTAGAACACAATCTGCTGCTTTGAACCGCTGCTGGGTTTTTTTTTCCCCTCGTTCTCTAGAAATGTAATTCCTACCCCTGAATATTTTCCAGTACTCTCCCACCCCCACATTGCCTACATTATTGTGCTACGACGTTGCAAATTAAGACTGACAGCTTGGATTTGGGAGGAGAAATGGCTGTTTCAGTTTTGTTTGCTTTTCAGAACACAAAGGCAGAGACAATATGCAGATTCGGAAACCAGAAAAATGAAGAACTAAACAGAAAAAAAAAAAAAAAACTTGACATAAACACACATACACACACACACAGCTTTCTGCTTTCGTACCGCGACCCTGCAGCCTGACCCTGGATGATAGGGGAACACGGAGAGCCGGTGATCAAAGCTCACCGTTGACACTTCCACTCCTTTTTGCTTTTGTCCTTGCCTGCTTCACACTGACACACACAAAAACCCACACCTGCATGTCTGCGCGGCATTATTCTTGCCTTTTATCTGAAGTTCCCTGCGTTTGTTTGTGTTATTAGTTTTAAAACTGTCTCCGAAGACGGGTTTGCGATAAGCTCCTCTCCCAAAGTCATCGCAGTATAAACATATGTGGATAAGCCAACACAGCTGTGATATTCTACAGAGCTGAACATGTGTTTCCATAAGCACAGGCTTTAATCTGCCGCTATAGCAGCGCCAAGCATCGGACTTTAAGGCGTTGGCTGGAAGAGTCTGCTTTCATTCAACCTCAAAGTATCAGTGTATCATAGCCATTCTGAAGATGATGATGATGACACTGATGATGGTACTGATGATACTAATGATACTGATGATGATAATGTTGATACTAATGATACTGATGATGATATTGTTGATACTAATGATACTGATGATGATATTGACAATACTGGTGATAATAATATTGATACTGATGATGATACTGGTGATACTGATGATAAGTGATGATGATACTGATGATACTGATGATGATAATGTTAATAATGATGATACTGATGATGATACTGGTGGTGCTGACGATATTGATGATAATGTTGATATTGATAATACTGATGACGATACTGATGATACTGTTGATACTAATGATGATATTGACAATACTGGTGATGATAATATTGATACTGATGATGATACTGGTGATACCGATGATAAGTGATGATGATACTGATGATGATACTGATGATACTGATGATAAGTGATGATGATACTGATGATGGTGCTGATGATGCTGATGATGATAATGTTAATAATGATGATACTGATGATGATACTGGTCGTGCTGACGATATTGATGATGATAATGTTGATATTGATAATACTGATGACGATACTGATGATACTGTTGATACTAATGATGATATTGACAATACTGGTGATGATAATATTGATACTGATGATGATACTGGTGATACTGATGATGAGTGATGATTATACTGATGATGGTACTGATGATACTGATGATGATAACATTGATATTGATGATACTGTTGATACTGATGATACTGATGATGATAATGTTGATACTGATGATACTAACAATGATAATGACAATACTGATGATAATACTGACAATACTGGTGTTGATAATATTGATACTGATGATGATAACGTTGATATTGATGATACTGATGATGATAATGTTGATACTGATGATACTGTTGATACTAATGACGATATTGACAATACTGGTGATGATAATATTGATACTGATGATACTGAGGATGATATTGGTGATACTGATGATAAGTGATGATGATACTGATGATGATGATGATATGGTTGATACTGATGATGATACTGACAATACTGATGATGATTCTGATGGTGATACTGATAAGTGATGATGATACTGATGATGATAATGCTGATACTGATGATACTGATGACACTGATGATGATATTGACAATACTGATGATGATACTGTTGATGCTGAGGATGATACTGGTGATACTGATGATAAGTGATGTAACCGATGATGATGATGATGCTGATACTGAAGATGACAACAATAATGACTATGATGATGATGATGACGACTAACGGTCCGTTTCCAGTTCATCCAAATTGTTTTGCAGTAGATCTGGTAGCCTAGAGACAGACACCCCTTTTCAACTGAAACCCATTCCTTCATTAATTCATAGAATTTCACATTTTGACCCAAGACTGAATCTTGAAGCCATCTAATGCTTTTTAATTTTATCATGACCCAAATTTGGTGCAGATTCACTGCTTTTATCCTTAAAGCATTGTACTTATAGACCAGTGTAAGTGGGTCAGAAATCTACTTGCAAAATGTCCATTTTCTTTTCCAGTACACGAATAGTTTTATTTGTTAGCAGTTATCATGTCATACAAACACTAAATCAACTGTATTTCAGAGATGAGACCATGGCAGATAGCTCACTGCTCAGATATCTTCATTAGTAGCTGTTCATTTACAAGCCCAGTGTAATATTTTTTTCTTTCCATGGATAACCAGGCAGTCCTTATTCTGTAGCCCAGGGTTACTTACATGTTTCACAAAATCAGCCATGTTTGAGGCTCTCAAACAAAAAAGTTATCACAAAAAAGTTGTAAAACTGCAATATAAAAAAAACTGCAAGTGACAATAGAATGCAAAGTTGGTTATTTGAAAAGATTTTTGTGTTTACGATTCAATCAAATATAGCTGTAGTTCTTACAGGAAGAGTTTGTGAACAAAACCAGATTTGTATGTAGAAATTATGTATTTCTATTATTTTTAGAAAATAAAACTGTAAATTGAAAAACAATGTGGTGCCGTTTAAACTGCAAGACCATAATGTTGAAATAACGGCCTATTCGCTTTTTTTTTTTTTTTTTTTTTTTTTAAAAAAGTTATTTAAAAAAAGTAAACACTTAACAATGTAATATTTTAAATTTGTAAATTAATGGGTTGGTAGAGTTGGTAGAGCAGCTCGTCCAATCACCAAAGGGTTGGTGGTTCAAATCCTGGCTCCGACTGTCCACATGTCCAAGTGTCCATGGAAGACACTGAACCTTAAATTGCTCCCAGTTGGACCTGGTGGTTTTGGAAAGTGCTTTGGACACCATGAAGGTGGAGAAAAGGTGCTAAATAAGGGCAGTCCATTTACCATTTAAATCCAGTGTTAAATCTACATGTTTAAAATGTTAAATCTACATGTTACTCATTAAATATGTTTACAGTTGGATGCGTGTTTTTACAGTATTGTTCTGGAAACCACAGCTGCCAGTTTTTTTTCCGTAAAAACAACAGGATTTTTTTTTTACAATGTGGTTTAACTGCAAGACTGGGCACTCCCGGGATGCTCTTAGAAAGATCCCTTACTTTGGGTAAGGGTTTGCAATGAGAGCGCATGTCCCAATGTCGCCACTTCCTGTGGAGTCTGAGGCTATGCTTGTCTGTTTCTTTGTTATTGGGGTTTTTTTTTTTGCCTATAACTAAATAAATGATCAAACACAGTAAGCTAAGACTTGTTGTATCGATTAATATCTGAATCGCTGACTCGATGATGAACCCAAAGACACTGTCAAAATTAATCAATACTTGTCTGTAACTTCTCAAAAAGCACGGCTGAAACTTTCTGCAACAGTAAAAGAAAGAAATAGAGTTGTTTGACTGTTTGAGATGATGCTGTCAAGAATGAATCCTTGACCATTGAAATCCATGTTTGTTTAACATCACAAAGTCACTGCAAAGTACCAGAGGGTAAGAATGATAGTAGTATCTCTAGGACCTGTATTGATACACTGACAAAAGTGAAGTAAACTGCAGCTCCATGCAACTTTTCTATTCTCGGTCTGAGCCTTCAGCCACAGAGAAGAACGTTGTATTGCGTGGATTCCTGGCACCACAGATGAGGTTTTAAAATATTTAGACTTCACTACTGGGAAATAAGTGCCTCATTTTAAAGGTGAGTCACCGCTGCTTTTTTTTTTTTTTTTTTTGTTAAAGGGTTGTCTGGGAAAGAGGCAGGTGGGACAATGACAGGTGACCTTGCAGAGTCTAAACTCCATGTGGAAATGGTCACATGATGAGTTAAAAAGCCGATGCAGAGGCTTGACCCCCAGCGGAGAACACATTTGGATGATCACTCATTTTCAAGCAAACGTTGGCCAAAAACTGCTCACATTTTAAGACGTTCAGACTCAAAGACAATGGAACAAAAGTATCAATTCATACATATCACTCAGCTAAAACCCAAATATGGATCACAGCAGAGGGAAGGTGGGCTTGGTTGGAATACAGATAGCAGCTTATTGCTGACTTCACTCAATCCACACAAAACAGAAAAGCAGGGGAGCGTACAAATGCCAGATGTACACAAAGAAATACGGAGAAAAAAGGCAAACATTGCAAGAGCGAACAGAGTGTAGCACTATTTCTTCCTGTCAGTGATGGTCGTGGCTAATATGACGACGAACAGTGTCCAGAGCAAAGCAAACACATCATGTGCTTCTGTCTCCATAGTGATGACAGTTTGCTTTGGGTTTTGTAGATGATAAAGCCATACTTCGTTTGAGCTTCTGTAACTTCCTTTGAGTTTACATGCAGATGGAAGACATACTGGTTCAGCTTTAACAGAGCTGTATAACAAACAGATGGCAGGTTTAGAAATATTTAAAGGTGGGGTGTGAGATGTTTTCCTGGAGCATTTTTTACTATACTGCTTAAAATCCCCTTCACACCCCGATTACAACTGATTAATTAAATGCTCTAACAAAAAAATTTTAAAAAATTAAGTCACTTGAGGAACGGACAGGACTGAAAAAACACCATCCAATCATTTTGAGCGCCCAGTCGAAATGATTGAACGGTGATATGTCTATCAAACTCACTGACTTTTGCCCCTCTCCCCTCTGCGCGTACGCCTCTTCATGCATGAATCGTACGTTCTCAGAGGTTTGGAGCACTTTTTCAGGAAACGGAGCTAGAGCTTGGCTATATTAGCTATATTAGGATGGAAGTTCACAGCAAACTGTTTTGTCACTGACATAAATCACTACAAAATGTAACGTTAGTCAGATAGGTCTGAACTGGGGCTGTTCTGTAAGAGCAGGGGTGTTGAAGGAGACTGAATGAGGTATGCATGGATCGGGGCCGGAGCTGGAGCCGGGCAAATTGTTGTTGTGCATCACTCGTGAACCTTTGAGAACAAGCATTGCGCGTTCCAGTACTCTGGAGGCGTGGCTTCGGAGGGATGTCTGAAGAAAGGGGTTTGGACTTTTGAATTGAGCATTTTCAAAATATAGCTTGCTCGAACTGTTTTTCTAAGATCTCATACTTCACCTTTAATAAGTTGTTATATCACATTAGATGGTCACCAAATAGTGGATCCATATTATGTTTACTATAAAGTATGAAATGTCATCGGTTGCTCCATTCATCTTCTCCATCAGCAGCGTTACTGGCATTTAACCACCACCATATTCAAACCCTTCCATTTGGGACATCAAATCAATAGGCTTTGGAAATGTTGTTTACCTTGACATTTTTAGCATGCTATCAGCAGCTGTGCTCATTATCATCATCACAGATGTTGATCTGACATATGCTGACAGGCTGTTATGCACACTGGATGTTAAAGCAATACATTATGATGCTTCGTGGTCGGTATCTTAAAGGGGTCATATTTTGCTAAACTCACTTTTATGAGTCTTTGGTACATTTATTTGTGTATTTGGACCCTAATAGTTCATAAAGATTGAATTTGAAGCCTCCAGGTGCTGCAAAGCTCAAAAATCAAGTGGATTTCTACAACCCGTTTCAATTCCTTCTTAATTTGTTACGTTTTATAACTACTTACATCATGACATTTGCACATATAAGGTCAAGACTTCGACGAACATTTCTCCAAGTATGACATAATTGTTTGTCAGCAGCAGCGGTTGTAGTAAAAACTGAAAATATGTCCAAACTTCGAGGCAATTACCTAAAATGTTCAGTTGTTGGTTGTATTAACAAACTAAAGTGGCTTAACGGGACAGAGCAGCACAGCCAGGAGGGGGTGGAGTCATGTGCATTTAAAGGGCCAGCGCTCAAAACAACTTTCTGGTGTCAGTACTCAGAAATAGGGTTGAAGATGGACCTGTGGAGTTGAATTAATGAAGAATTCAGACCCAAGCATAGCATTTACAGTTTATGGAGACCACAGGGAAACGTTTTCAAGTGCATAATTCCATTTAAAAACGCAAAATATCACTCCTTTGAATGTCAGTACATACATTGGATAAAGAGGTTTCCTTTTACATGTTATAGCTTTAAGGATAGTAACTCATGGTCCAATACACCACATGCAAATTAAGATTAAGATACTTGCAAGGTCTGGCATTTAACAGATTAAATGGATAAAAACTGGATTTAAATATGTAAAGAAGAACCTTATTGCAGTGTAATTATTTCTATTGTTTTGTATTGTATTGTATTGTATTGTATTCTATTCTATTCAGAATCTTTTGTATGGGTTCACAATACACACAATATTTAGTCTGATCGCCTTTAGGGTTTGATTACAGGAAGCATTCACCGTGACATTGTTTATGCCTTGCAATGCTTATGCAGTGTCACAATAAATATCACAATATTGATTTCTGTCAAGAGCTGCATTCATTTTTCACCAAGATCCTGTACTGATGATGGAGAGTCAGATCATGTGTAAACTCTTCTCTATGACTTCCTAAGGATTGTAAATGGGTTCTGGTCTGGACTCTGTGGTGTCCAGTCCATGTGTCAAAATGGTGTCTCATGCTCCCTGAAGCAGACTTTAACAATCTGAGCCTGATGAAGCTTGGTATTGCCATCTAGGAAATTATACTTTTCTTTTTTCTTTTGTTCAGACAAGGTATAGTTGTAGATGTCAAAAAAAAAGAAAAGTATAATTGCATTAATAGAAGACAAAATGGACATCATTAGCTTATTGTTATCTAGGAATTCAGGATTTAGCTAACCTAATTTTAAGGACACAGAACATTGTATATAATAATGAAAAAAAGCCCAGGTCATAACACTGCCCCCACAGGCTTGTACTGTAGGTGCTAGGCATCATGGTTAATCACTTCATCCATCACTCTGAAACAGGGTGAATCTAGAGCCACATGTCCACAGTCCAATCTGTATCTATGAAACTGATGGTTGTTTATGAAATGAGAAGCTACCCACTGCATCCTCTTGCATTCGCCACATATTAATCACTGCACTAAAAATCAAATGGTAAATTCTTGTCTATTAACTGTTAAATCTGGGTGCAAATATATTGGCACTAACTGTACTCAGATTAGGGTTAGGGTTAGATCTGAAATAAACCACTTACAATGACCCACAGTTAAATTTCACAATACATTTAAGCTGCTAAAAGCTTAAAAGCTATTCCTCTCTTTTGTCTCTCTGTTCAGGAACAAAACACTCTAAAATCAGTCTTCCACTGCCCACTCTGCTTCCACCTCACTAACAACTAGAATCAGCGCCCGCGGCAGCAGTGACAGGTTGGGTCCAAAGGGCTAGAAATTGTGGAATAGCAGTCCAGAATTAAATCTCCACTGAGGAGACTTTAGCGGCCTCTGTGTTTTGCCCTTTGATCACCACCACTGTGACTCGGTGACACTCCGCCCTGCAGATGTGGCAGCTCTGTTTATATTTGCTTATTCATGGAAAGAAAAATGCTTGGAAGGCAAACTCAGTGCTGTGTGCATGTCTTCAGCAAAGTAATTAATTTGATATTTTAAGTTACTAAATTCTTTAATGACATAAACAAACATAAATTTGTCCAGAAAGATGTTTAGGGAAATTCATATTTTCACAGCACATTCCTACTGAGACTAAAAACTGTCATTACACTGAAAAATGTGTCTTTTTTTTAATAGAATGTCAATTTTCTGGGTTTTAATGTACAGCCTTATCAGATGACTCCTGGTGAGTATTTCAGTGTTACTGTGATATGCATGCAAAGGCTTCTCTATATTAAAGGCTACTGTAGACAACCACTCACACAACAGACATGGATCCATGTGTGTGCACTCCCTAATCTTGCCAGGGTGAATGTCATTGCCATCTCCTGTGTGGAGGCGAGGTGAGAGATAATCTAATCACTAGGGAGACACAAAGCAGAGACGCTGGGTAGGTAAAGAGACATGCCGAGCACTGAGAGGATAAAAAACAATGTGGAGGAGGACAGAGGCCGCACGGAGCCTTTGAACTTCCCCGACAAATAATTGAAGGACGTACTGGAGACGGAGTACAGAAGCTACAACAAATGGTGACAGATGAAACCTCTGACACTGAGCAGCTCCTGCTGCGTATGACGGAAGGTGAGCGCTACCACAACAGATGCACACTTAATGACTCTGTCATATCTTTCACAGGATTTTTATTTTTTTCTCGGAATGCAATTAGCAAGATCCAGCCCATAACTGGAAGGTCACGGTCATTGTCTGATGCAGTCATTTTACTACACATGCATGAACATATAGTTGGAAACATACAGTATGTTACAACTGGGAAGGTATGGAAGTAACATAGGTATTTTTATTGTTCGAAATACTGAAGAAAAAAAAACACACAAAAAAAAAAAAAAAACAGCCAAGCATATAACTTTAAACACTTACATAATAAGTAGCTTTTTTGTGGAAATCCACCTTTCATTGAGATAAGGTGTTATGTTGAATACTCACTTAAAACAACTGTAATGAATAATCACATCTCATTTCCTCTGTGGTTTGTTGCAGAGGCAACATAGCAGCTCGCCTAACTGCGATATTTTGGCCTAATTTTTCCAAAGCAGCATAACTCAGTCGATGTATGTTTAGGACAGAGCAGTGAGAGCTCCTGGAGAGGGATGTGCAGTTTGCATATTTTCCTGTAGTTTTAATCACACCTACAGCTTACAGGACATAATAGTCAGAATATGACAAACATTTCAGAAATCTAATGTCGAACATTTAGAACAATTATAATGATGAAAAAAAATCTGTGTAAAAAAAAAAATTGAGCAAAAACTCACTCTGAGGTATGTTGTAAGCATAGATAATAAACTAAAAAAAAAGAACCCTAAGGGAAGTATAAACACTTACTGCAATGGTGTTTATTGCAATAAAAGATGCATAATAATAGGTCTGTATCATTTCGTAGTTCAGCGTAGGAGACAGTGATGGTCTGCTGTTCACCACACCTTTAAGTGCAACCATTCAGAACAGCCAGGAATACTCGTGCTCTTCAGATGTTCTGAGTATACTCAAGCATTTAACCTCAACCGTTCCTCTGGGACTGTTTAGTCTAGGTCATATTTTGACCTACAAGTAAAAAAAACAGACCTAATGATCCTTAGCTTCATATCTGTGATGCATGAAATAGCTTGAATGAACTTGAAATCCAGCCTGTCTTCAAAAAAAAAAAAGGCCTGTGTGATACAAGCAGCCAGAGGGAGGACACAACGCTGCCATGTAGCTGTCAAAATTCTTCACGTCATATAAAAGGTGAAGTCTCAGAAATGGGTCACCAGCCACCTTTATCATCTCACCTTGCATTCTCATTGCTTTCTAATCCCATTGAACTCTCCTGCAGCGATGCTAACCGTCTTCATTTCCTCAAATGCTGACAGCGGCCGGCCGAGCATCAATATCCACTCGTTAGCATGCTGTTAGCGCCAGGACTCCGGTATGCAGATGAATGCATGCGTGTGAATCATTCTGCACGGTTATGTTTCTCAGTAGGGCTCCACTTTGCCATTGTCATCAGCATTAAGATGCAAAAGAGACAGTCGGATGCCTCAAGTGATCACCGTCAATTACACGGCGCCAGCAGGGGAGCCGGCCCTAAGCTGTCAGCACATCATCAGCCAGGGGATGAGTTTGGTCTGACAAACCCTAAACACACCGCTATTGTGAAATCTGTCTCAATTTATGCTTCAAACCACAGATCCAACCAGTCTGAAGACTTGAAAGTGGCAGAATTCTTAAAACTATTGGCTCAAAAGGAAAACAGAAAGAAACTAGGTTATCAGCTGCAATTCTTGAAATAACTTTGATTATTAAAACATATCACTGATGACAAAATCAAGTGTTTAGGCCAGATTTTTCAACTCAAACTAAACCGTTTTTGAGGAAAGAGAATCAAAAGACTGAACAAAACAGGCAATGATATGTAATGAAGGTCACCCAGGAACACCACCTTCCAGTCGTTGTGCAGAAAATATTCTACAGTGAATATTAATTTGAGTTTACTGTGCTTTTTCCACAAAAAAGCTCCATGACCACATTTAAAATTTCAGAATATACTATTATTGTTCATTTCTAAAGTGTATCTGCTAGGCACGGTATGTCCCCTGTTCCCCTCAAGTCCACTTTCAGTCTTTGGATTGGACTCATATTTCTAAGTCACACTTATCAAAGCTCAAACCAGATCACAACAGGCTCCGTAAATTGTTCAGCTGTCCCAAATCCTGGGTCTGTTCTTCAAAGATCCCCCCTGATGTGTCATAAAACACAATAGAAATACTCTGCATTACGTAGTAATCTAGTTTATTTTTCCACATAAAAAGGTTCAGTAGGGTTATCTCAAAGGACATCTCCTCCTCTCTAACGGAAAAAAATCAGAAATCTCTCCACATGCAGTAGATTAGTACTTTTAGCGACAAAATATTTACAATGCCACAAATATTTTATGAAGTACTTGCCTTATACTAAGAACTTTCCTTTTGCCAGACTTCAACAGATTATTGTGGAAAAACATTGACAGTGACACTGACCTCAATCTGCGCAGTGATGGAACTAGAAAGACTTGGTTTTCATTAATATTATTATAATTTTAATTATTTCTTTTTTTTAACAACAGTTGTTCACATGTTGTGCAGCTCATGGCTTCTCAATCTGTTCCGAGCATAAGGCACTGCAGAGAAGGTAATATTCATGACACTGTGCCAACATTTATTACAGTAAGATTTCCAACCCCAATGCAGAGTCCTGCTTCATTCATTCATTCATCTTCAGAACCGCTTTATCTTCAAGAAGGTCATGGGGGTGCTGGAGCCTATCCCAGCTACCTATGGGTGAAGACGGGGTGTCGCCAGTTCATCGCAGGGCTAACAAGTAGAGACGAACAACCAATCGTTCTTATATTCACACCTATGTGCAATTCAGTTTAACCAGCTATTTAGCTCACAGGTGTCAAACCAGTGGAACCAGTTCAACTCGGCTCAGCTCGTCAACCCATTGTTGTGCACCTCATTTCCTTTCCCCTACCTTCAGAAACTTGTATTTGAGGGGGTACGATGTTCGTCGCCCGCACCGGAACTGGAACTGGGCCCGGCGTTCACTCTGCTGCTACATTCACTAGCGCCGCTAAGTAGCAAATCAAATACATGATATTCCTGTAAATGAATCACATGTTGTGGACAAATGTTTGCGCATATTGGAGGGATTCCACCCTTTTGAAGACATGGAAGCTTTGCAAGTGCACTGTAAGCCCGGATAAGTAGAGTTTACTCAAAAAAATTTGAGGCAAGTGATTGCACTTAAATGATCTGAGTAATGATCAACTAATCAATTGGTTTAAGTAGGTTCAACTTTAATGCTAAAAATATTGAACTTAAACTATTAAGTAGAAAACACTAAAAGACAAGTTATTTGTACTTTAAATCTGTTGTAAAATCAACCCCACTATCCAACCATTCAACTCAGCATTTTAGGTTACACTGATTAATTTTCTCAATTGCAGCCAGATTAATTTATCATTGATTAGACAACTTTTTTTAAGATAATCAAACTCAAAATCCTATTCCTGACCAAAATAGTTTTGAAATTATTCAACTTCATATATTGAAGCATGAATTGAAGTTAACTCAAAGTCATTTATAAGTACAGGAAGTGCTTTTAATTTGACAAACATTAAGATTTCCATTATACAACAGCAATCCTAGATGAACAGTAAAGCCATTGTTCTTCCTATGGCTCTGACTCATGGTGCAGCTCTGCAAAAATACAAAAACAAACACAAAAAGGCCAATAAACACTGCTATACACACATTAAATCCGACTTAACACCAACACCACAACCCCGCTGAACCACTACACATAAAAATAACACATTTTCAACAACATGCCCAATACCCACAATGCAATGCGAAGATAAAAAGGTGCACTGTAAGCCTGGAATCTGTATTTACTAAAATGCTTTAATTACAATGCACTTAAATGATTTAAGTTTTATGATGGTCCTGACTAAAACTTAGTGATTTAATTCCATTCAACTTAAACTTTTTCATACTTTCAACTATGTCTACAAATTAGTAGGATATACTTAACATTTATAGTCACATCATAAAACTTAAATATTTTAAGTGCATTGTAATTAAAGCATTTTAATAAATACAAATTCCGGGCTTACAGTGTGTTCCAGTGGACCTGATGTCATCTTTTTAGACCGTTTCTGCTTCAACACCATGTTGGCTACGTTCTGACCAAAACAAAGCAGCATATGCGTGACATCATCGCACATGCGCAACGAACAGAGATGGGTAATCCCAGCTCCATAGAGTAAAAGTCCTGCCATGTATTTGTTCCAACCACTCACTGAACCAGCCCATTTTCATGAGCCAAACTCCTCTTCCAGGTAGATGAAGGGATAATGAGTGGAATCACCTGTGTTAAGTGAACAGGTAGAACCAATACATGGCAGGACTTTTACTCTGTGGAGCTGGGATTACCCACCTCTGGCAACGAAGGCGGAATCAATAAGCAGAATCGTTACGCAGGCAGGCAAACGATTCCAAGGAATCGAGCTACTGGGATCCAGTTCTCAAAAAGAACCGGTTCTCGATTCCCATCCCTACTTTGGAGTAACGGAAAATTAAAGGTCAACAAAAGCAGTTACTTGATTTATATTGTGATACATATCGATATTGTCTGATATGAAAAAATAATCGTGATATGATTTTTTTCCATATTGCCCAGCCCTAAGCTTATTTATGCTTTCCAGGCTAACGATTGATCCGGCTGTCAAAAAAAGGAAATAGAGCTGCTGCATGAAAGAGACGTTGGAGACAGGTGGGTGCGGCTTATAGTCAGGTGTGGCCAACAGTCTGGAAAGTACAGTATATTAGAACCCAGTCTGAAAATCACATACCTAAAATGTCTTATTTATTCCACTGCAAGACTGCTTTTGTGACCATCTACAATAAGTACTTCATGAAACTTCCAACCTGAAGTTCTCTGCCAAATCTCAGACATCTGCCAGCTTGGAGAAAATCTTTCTGTGTTCACCTAGTCCAACTGAATATTTTCATAAATCTGCTTAATCCTTGTGTGGCATTCCTGTGCACGCTGACATTAAGCTGTATGAAGCAGCATTACCCAATCTCCAAATGTCATTGAAGATGTTGGGGAGAACCGCAACTCCACTAAAAAAAAGTTGTACAAAACTTCAACAAAAGATCAAAACTGTAAAAACAAGACTAACTGTAAGCCAAGTGTTTTTGTCGCTCATGATTAAATCAGTGACAGTCCAGTTTTTCTGTGTGAACTGAGTTTTGCTTTTTGTTTTCTTGTTGACTGCAGCTTCTCGATAAGACTGATGGCCGCTCTGTGAAGCCTTCAGCTTTGGCTCTCCTCCCTGTTTCCCTCTCGCCCCCCTCTAAACCCGCCCCGGCTGCTCTTTTCTTGCCAAAGCGACCATCAGACCAAGCCAAGACGGGACATCTGTACAGCAAGGCGCTGAGCCACATTTCCATGGTTAACTGGACAAGTCCGGCCAAAAGCATGTCAACAATAACAGATATCACTGACATAACAAGTTGTCAGTTCTTCAGCCCTGAATACAAGCTGTCCAACCAGTTATCCGACTGATCTGTACATCTGCCGCCAATTTGTCTCAAGTGTTTTAACTGCTCGTCCACAGAGATATGTTGGAAGACTTTATACTTTTATTCAGTTTGTGGTGACAAATGGAAAAGTCTGGAGTGCTTCTTTTTTTATGAATGAACAAGACCAAGTGTTATTTACAGTAAAGCTGCACAATATATCATTTGAGCATCGTCATTGCAATGTATCTGTGCACAATAGTCACATCGCAGGTCCTGCAACATAGGAGGCAAATGAACTCGACGTGTTTTCACCTACAGGGGTTGGACAAAATAATGGAAACACCTTAAAAAAATCAACAAAATATAATTTAATATGGTGTAGGTCCGCCTTTTGCGGCAATTACAGCCTCAGTTCTCCGAGGTATTGATTCATACAACTTGTGAATTGTTTCCAAAGGAATTTTAAGCCATTCTTCAGTTAGAATACCCTCCAACTCTTTTAGAGACGATGGCGGTGGAAATCGACGTCTTACTTGAATCTCTAAAACTGACCATAAATGCTCAATAATGTTGAGGTCTGGGGACTGTGCCGGCCATACGAGATGCTCAACTTCATTAGAATGTTCCTCATGCCATTCTTTAACAATTCTAGCTGTATGGATTGGGGCATTATCATCTTGAGGTGAAGGTGTTTCCATTATTTTGTCCAACCCCTGTAAGTTCAACCTGGGTACCTGACACACACTGCACACAGTAATCCACCAATCACGATCGTTGTTAATCAGTGTGCCGAAGCAGACCACGCCCCCTGCACATGGAGTGAGTCGCTGGTAACAACATTGAAAAATGAGCAACGAACAACAGAAAAGCTACGAATGTTACGAAATCATAAGGCTTAGACCCAAATGCACGAGACTGACACAGAGCAACTTAGTTTGAGTATTTGTTTACTCTAAATTAATTAAGGAACAAAATCTCTTCACAACTTTGGAATAAAAAAAATAAACACAAAAATCTTCTCAAACGAGGTATCAAAAAATCAAACAAAAATATCTTCACAAACGTGGTATCAAAAAGGTAACAAAAAGGTCTTAACAAACATGGTATCAAAAATTAACACAAAAATCTTCTCAAATTGAGGTATCTAAAAATCTAACAAAAAGTTCTTCACAAATGTGGAATATAAAAACTTACAAAGCGAATCAACACAGCACAGAGGAACAGGAGAAGGTCGAGGGAGTTCTTGACTTGCCATAGCATGAAAGACGCACTGACAACAGACACGAGGAGAGGAGGGTGTAGAAAGGGAAGAGGGATAATGAGCCCCAGGTGAAGACAATGAGGGAATCACGGAGGACACAGACAAAACAGACACAGTGCACACAAATGAACAGAACCCCTCACCAAAATAAAAAAAGGAAATGAACCAAACCAACAAACATAAATTACTAGCACCGCTGAGGGCGGTGCGTCACAACGAAAATGAAGACTTGGTGCCAAAAAGAAAAGCAACGTCAATTATCTGGAATTATTTCAGCTACAAGAAGGATGATATTGAAACACGTGTACAACCAGAGGAACACAACTAATTTGTTTGACCATTTACGTCAGCATCTGTTATGACCCTGGGTCATAATTTGTCCATTTATCTGTGTATGTATATGTTTTCTGGATAGTGTGTGTGTTCCCTCCCGTCCTGTAGGTGTGCTGTGCCCTTTTTGTATCCGTTTGTGTTACAGGAAGCTGACTGGTGGAGCATGATTGCCCGGCCCCTTTAAAAATGGTCCTGGAGCTTCAGTTCGTCCTCTCTTTTGCCTCCTGCCAGCGTCCAACCCTGACTGCCAGCCTGTGTGTGATTGTGTTAATTCGAGTTTGTATACAGTTGTAAATAGTTTTTGTAAATTGATCCTTTTCTGGTAGGGGAAGTCAGCTCTTTTGTTTTTCCGTTTTTCTCCTGTTTTTGCTTAGGGAGTTAGGTTAGTTTTCTGTATTTTATTTCAAGGTCAAGGTTACTTTATTTATACCTGTAGGTAGATTTTTTTGCAGTCTAGGTGATTGCCTTGGCATTACAACAACACATACATTGAACATGCAAGACAGGCACTTGATCACACTTACAGACAGGACAAAAAGTGCTCAGTGTTCCACCATTCATCTGCATAGCAGCATGGATAAGTAAAAGAATAAAATAAATAAGATCAAATAAATAAAAACAAGATGCAATAAAACACAATAAAAAGCAGAAAAGATAAAATAAAAAAAACAAACAATCTGGGATAAAAACCAGGATAAGAACATAAAATTAAAAAAAAAAAAAAATTGTGCATTTATTTTTGATTAGGTAAGTTAGTTTGAACTGTAAAGAAGATATTTTGTTTGTTGTTTTAGCCGTGTCCTCCCCCAGCCCTTCTTTAGTTGTTTAAAAAATATAATAAATATTGTGAATTTTAGTTTTGACTGACGTGTGTGCTTGGGAGCTGGGAGGGGACAAAAGTGAGCATATTATGTTCGCCCTGGTGAACCCCTGGGCTGGGGCATAACCGCATCACACAGCTATTATATACGCCTAGTACCATAAACATTACTTCCACATCTCTATTAAGTAAAACCTAAATTTCTTCCCACCCCCATCCAAAAATAAAAACAAAAATTCGACCATCCTTACTCATTCATGCACATCCCTAACAGACATCAACAGTTGTGTCAATACAAGGAAACTCCACAGATCACACAAGAGTTTAAAAACTGAAAAATCTATTAGAAAAACTGGAGACGACATGTGGAACCTTGCATGTGTTTAGTAAAAGTCTGAAGGAAAACCTTGAGCTAAAAACATTACAACACAGCAATTAAAGTGCTATTTGGTGAATGGATCTATATGTATACCGTACAATTAAACTCAATGAAATACCTCATTTACACACATATAATTGAAATTGTGATTCTCGTCTTGAAAGACAGATTCAATTTATGAGTTTATCTTCCTTAAATGACTTCATTATCTTCAACCTGAACCTGCAGAACATCACAACACTTATTTTATATTTGTTTGTTGTGTGTGGCTTTTTTTTTTTTAAATTCATCTACAATTTGTGCAGTTTTTAATGACTACCATTATCTTATGTTTGAATGAGTATGGATTCAATCACACAAGTTTATGAAAAAACCTCTACTATAAAATGACAAATAAATACAGTGTTGAACAAAAAGTTGGATTTTTTTTTTTTGTTTTCTGAGACGTTCTTGTTTTTATTCCTATTTATACACATAAGTAAGTGCCTTTGATCACATGCGATGATTACATACTGAGTCTCAGATATACTTTATCTATCAACAATAAAACATATTGTCACAATAATGTCATAAGAAGAGGTAAAATTATTTTATTCCAACTTTACGGACAATAGTGTTTCTGCCTCTGCCATCGGTGATATCACAATGTTATATGCTGATATTGATGTTTGGCCAAAATATCTGTTTTTCTTCTTGCAAATGTACTGTATAATTTAAAAAAAAATCACTGTAATTATAATATGTAAAGTTACTGACACAATACATAATTAAATCAAAGTTACTAAAATGTTGGTGTTTACAGACACGTCGGGCAAATTCTCTTATCTGTAGCTTATCTTTAAAATGCCATCAGAGTTTATCAAGTTCAACATTGTTGTGCTGTTGAAACCAACGCATTTTAGTGTTAATTCAAGCTATATTGAAGAACTTGTAAATGTTTGACAGTTGTGAAGTTGAGTTGAGATTAAAGCCTGCCGCATACTCTGAGAGAACACAGAACTTTCTTCTCGTGCAGTGTGCAAGAACTATTGCGCATTTGGTCAGGTGTAGGGATATAACGATTACCGGTATAACGATAAATCGTGGTAAAATTGCAGATGGTTAGTATTACCGTCTAAATTCTAATTATCATGATAACCGTGTTTGATTACCACACTTTTAGGGGAAAAAAAACATGTAAAGCTATGCTTTTGTGTCAAATATTTGAGTATAGTTTTAATTTATTACCATTTTAATTGTATATACCTAATATTTGGAACCAATATTCACTTTTAAAGTCTTTAAAAAGGTTCGTTAAGCATCGTTGTGTTATTTATGCAACAAATTACATATACATAAATACATATACATTTTTCAAATCGGATTTTATATTTTTGTGTGTTTTTTGTCCTTTTTTGTTGATATAGTAGGTTAAAGTGAAAAAGAAAAATAGGTAGATGATATAAATGATGTTGTGCTGAAAAAAAAAGATATCAAACATGGGTAGAGTAAACATTTGTTTATATAGTATATAAAGGCAAAATCAAAAGTACTGAAAAATGGCCAAAATAGGCTCAGACCATTAAGGGTTAATATTTGAATGTTTCTGCCAACAGAAGGTACATTGTGCCTATTATTTTATTTGTTTGTTTTTTTTTCCAAAAACAACTTGGTTATATTATTTCAGTGTGTCTGTCAGTACTTTTTGAGCATTTTGAGCACAATTTCAACAATACCATGATAATAATGATAACCATGATAATTTTGGTCACAATAACCGTGATGTGAAATTTTCATATCATTACATCTCTAGTCAGGTATTTAAAGTGGGCGTGGTTACTGTGGAAAAGCCAAAAAAAAAAAAAAAACATGAGTCAGTACTTGAGTGTCTCGTGAAGAATGAAATGTCTCAGCCAGAATGAACTTTGTTCTTGTTTTTGCAGCCTTGAGACAACAAATAAATTTCTCAGTTTTTTAGAATGTAGGGAGCCTTAGTCTGGATTACATTTATGTTCTCAGGACTTTTCAGTTCTTATTTCTTCTAAAATGAATCGATGTTACATTACTTTGTAGTGACTAAAATAGCTGGAAATCCACACACTTATTTACAGAAATGTTGAAGTTATTGTTTAATTAGGCATTTTGTCCTGAATATATTAGTATAAATCAGCTTTAAACAACTCAGCTGTGCGATGGGGGATGTTCAGTGTAGGTTTCTTGCTCCCTTTAACTTTCCACCAACTGTTCACTGGTTACTTTGCATTTCTGAGCCATTTAATCTCTTTAGCATACATCTAAAACCTGATCACTCTACAGATTTCACCACACTTCACTGCTGATGCAACCTCCCATCATTCATAGTGTACGGCTATGCTCTGCCTGACACGGAGCTTTTTAAGGACAGTTTTATAAATTAGCCAGTCTATTTTAAATGTGCTGTTAATCTTTTTTTTTTTGGCGATTTGCTGTGCTAAGGTAAAACGGACTCTTTTGACTGCAGGTGAATTAGCAGCAGTGGTGAGGTGCTCCTTTACTCCTCATCATTTTTCTAAAGGGCACACGGTCTTAAATGTGTGCATCCTCCTACCTGTGTGTGCACGTGGACGAGTGAGGAGGCTGTGGAGGAAGAGGCGTTCTGTGGGCTGGAAACCAGGGCAGTAAAAAGCCTCTATATCAATAACAACACGGCAGAGTCAAGCGTCCCCTCAGGATACAAGCACAGGAGAATGCAAGGCCAGACGTCCTTCATTCATCCATAAAACCACACCGAGGCAAAGGTGGGTTTAAAACCAACCATCTTGTGAAGGTCAATAGTAAAGATTAAAATTCAAGCTACCGTACAGATTCTAAGAGATGCAGTAATTGGTTTCATTATGAGATAGACTTTGGCATACAGGTCAGGGATTCACAACATACTTCCTCTCAGTATCATCACTGCAACGTGCAAATGAACTCGAACACGAGCTGAAAATGAGCGAGAAATAGAATAAAAGGAGTGAAAAGGAATGTGCAACACAACCACCAGCTGCATGGAATTATTTCAGCCACAGAAGGGATGATGTCAAGCAAAAAAAACCTAAGCTTGCTTTTTGGTTTGTTGCAGTGAAAGCACAAAAAAGTCAGCAGTCGAGACATATTTTAGCTTATATTATTATTTTCATTGTTATATACTGTATATAGATGTGTCTACTTTATGCACATGTACATCCCGACAAAATATTTCTCTCCACATAGAGCGACTCAAGGTCTACGATGTCAGTATTCACAAATATAAGAAAAAAGGCCATATGTTGTTGATATAAGTTACATTTTTCATCAGTGTTATGGATGACACATGACATCAGTTATGTTAACTAGCGGTATTGTACCCGTGGCACCATTGTACGATAGCATAAGTAGAACTTGTCTGCCACCACTATCCATTTGTAAATTACCATTTAATCATGCATTGTGCAAGTAATAATTTGAGCCAACATGTGAGGCATGAAGGGAAGAGCATGTATTTGTTTGGCCTGTCAAGAATGATTAAATTCATACAGCAGTAGTGAACTGCAGCTTTCACATTGTAGCATCGTCTGCTAGCAGTAGAAATTTCATAAACGGCAGCATAACCACTTCCGAAAATGGAGTATGGCGGCAGGGATGAAGAATTCAAAGTAGAGAGAGTCTAAAATCACCCAGCATGCCTCGCAACATTAGAATATGGACATAAAATTGCGCCTAATAGATACTCAGGTAATGTTTCTATTCATTTGGCGAGTTTGGCGGCAATCGGGCCTGTGACGGCTGAGGAAAATCCACACAAACGCCCTCATGTGCTGCAACATCAATCGATCGGACACAGAATGTGCATTATATAGTAGGATTTTCTGTCTGATTGAGCTCATGATAAAACATGGCTCAAAATAATTACTATAAGTTGTTTATGTGTAATATTGACCAAAAAAAGTCAGTTATTTTTGATCCAATACCACTTACAGGGTGGGGAAGCAAAATTTACAATATTTTGAGGCAGGGATTGAAAGACAGTGTATGACCAATTAGTTTACTGAAAGTCATGAGAATTTAGTTGCCACAAGAAAATTTACATCATAGAAAATGTTTTTATTCTATGTGTCCTCCTTCTTTCTCATAACTGCCTTCACACACTTCCTGAAACTTGCGCAAGTGTTCCTCAAATATTCGGGTGACAACTTCTCCCATTCTTCTTTAATAGTATCTTCCAGACTTTCTCGTAATAGTTTTGCTCATAGTCATTCTCTTCTTTCCATTATAAACAGTCTTTATGGACACTCCAACTATTTTTGAAATCTCCTTTGGTGTGACGAGTGCATTCAGCAAATCACACACTCTTTGACGTTTGCTTTCCTGATTACTCATATGGGCAAAAGTTTCTGAAAAGGTATGGATAATAGTGTTAGGTATGATTATGACATCAATATATGTTTGGTTTCAAAACAACTGATGTAGTGCCTACTGAGAAAAAACAACTAAATGTTCATTGTAAATTTTGCTTCCCCACCCTGTATAATGTCTGGAGAAACATTCACAATTAGTATATTACAGTAAAAACAGGTTTTAATTTGCTGTGCAAGAAATATATTCAAATGCAAATGTATTTGCGTGTATCATTATTTTATGCTTCCTTGAATTTTCATTTCTATATTTTGTTATGCAAAGAAGTCAGTTAGTAGCAATCAGGATGCTTGTATCATATCCATATTTGAAATAAATCAATAAAAAAAAAAAAATGCCAGTTTAATGATTTAAGAATTTTGCATGTTGCTCAAATGACAAAAACTCATTTCTTTGACTTAATTTGATAGATTTTTTTGTTTGTTTGTCTGTCTATTAGCAGGATAACTCAAAAAGTTATGGAAGGATTTTGATGAAATTTTCAGGAAATGTTGATACTGGCACAAAGAACAAATGATTCAATTTTAGTGGTGATCGGGAGGTGGGGGGGGGGCAGCCTTGGCGGAAGTCTGCGCTCTCCGTTTGCTTTACTAGTTGTTAAGATGCTTTGTTTAGCTCCACTTTTGCTGAATCAAAGGCTGATGGATCTCTGACCTGTGTCGATATGCCGGCGTCTCTCCTGGTTCGGCCTTGGAAACGCCACTGCGCCGTCACCGTCCGGCCTCTCCTCAGCCCTGGAGCAGACAGAACAGCACATTAGCAGGATATGAGAACACTTTTATAGTTGTACGGGCGATCAATACTGACAAGAAAGAAGAGAGAAAAAGAATACGGAGCATTAGCATCACCAGTACAAGTGCAACCTATTATTGTGTGTGGATGATTGTTATTATAGGAACTGTGAGCATGCACTCAGCTTATTTCCACTGCCATTGATTTCTTTGCTATTTTTTTTTTTTTTTTTTTGTTAACGTATCCTTCATTTTGCCAGAAAGGTCTCATTGAGATATAAGATTCGTCTTCCTGGGAGACCTGTTACTTAGACCTGTTAGTGAATAGAGCTGTAGAGTAGGAGCAGTAATTCCTGACACCTCTCATGCTAATAAGTGTTAGCGGAGTGTGAACCTCCGACCGAGATCAGTGGGAACCTGGAACACATGCATACCAACGTCTGTTCTCACAATAACATTTAAGCAGCAGTTAGGAAATGACACTTAAAATTAATTTCCTGTGAGAAGAGAAACACAATAAGCATATCATTAATGTCCTTTATTGAATGCCAAAAATAATGGATAATTTTAGTGACAGGCTGAGTCTGTGGACAAAAAAAAAACTACACTGTAAAGACACGACACTTTGCAAATGGAATATTTAAGGTTAGGTTAGTTTATTTCAGACACAGACATAATACAAAACATATGGAACAAAAATAATAATAATAATAATAATAATAATAATAATAATAATAAACAATACACAAATAAAAATCAAACAATAGAAAAATATTAACCCTTTCATGCATGAATTATGAGAACCTTAGTCAATTTTTTGTTCTTGAGGGATTTTATTCCTCTTTAGGCATGAAAAAAACTATGCAATTAAAAGTTTTTTTATGAACCTGTTTTTCATGGAGTTAAAAAAAAGTCCACTCAGCTGGACATTTTTTTAACTCCATGAAAATGTAAATAATTAGTGTAAAATACAGTATGTCATCTTTGGACGTTCAGAGGCTCCGTAGTTACCGTGGAAACACTGTCATCTTCTACAACGTTGATTCACCAGTAAAACCCATGGAGTTGGATCAATGACAATGGATGGACACACTTGATTAATGATAAATTTGCTGAAAAAGTCGCATTTTTTTTCCTGTTTTCGCTGTTTCTGATTTCATAACCTTTGAATTTACTCTGAGTTTTAATGAACATCAACATGATCGACAGAATAAATATACGACAATACGTACTCTACACTGAAAAAATGCTAAATACAGAGGATAATATAATAATAAATGTGGATAAATACTTAAAAAAGAGAGAAAAAATCATTTGGGAACTACCATCAAAGAAGCGCTTTGTCCTTATAGGTTCACTATTAATAACATTTTATTTCCTTGCCTTTTTATTCACTCATGCAGATATTATGCAGGTACTGTTATAGAATTTCAGGTTAAATTACATTGTGGAATAGATGTCCACTGTAGTGACCACTATGCATGAAAGGGTTAATAATAATGATAAACAATACACAAAAAATCAAATAATAGAAAAATGTTAAATAGTCATTTAACATTATTCATTTAACATTATTTAGGACACTGACTTTACCTTTTTTTTTATTTAGTTCTGGGTCAGCTGCACTACTCAAATGTTGGTGCAGAGAGCAAAATGGCTGATAAATAATAATAACAACAAATTATTTAAATAATTATTCTTTTATGTCTTAATTGAGGTTGTCATTATGATGGAATGAATGGATTTACATATACACAACAAACAAAAGGTTAAGGATATTTTTTATTTTTAGGCTATTTTTTTCAGTTGGGATTCTTGTACGGTGCTTTATACTTTTTTGTGTGTGAATTGAATTGAAAGACATTTTTTTAATGACCAGACAGTTTTATTTACAAATGGCAAAAATGACCAAAAAAAAAAAAAAAAACTTTAACTTTTTGTTTGTAGTGTAGCTGTGCGTAATGATTTGATATTACAGCATATGACTAATCATTATTTTATTTTATTGCGTACAGTAGATTTAACGAAGAAGCTGATTCAGATACTGGTCCTCAACACTGGAACAGCAAAATAAAAACTGCATTAGTGTTTGCTTTTAAGGCTTTGTAAACAAGAATTGCATAGGGCAGAGTCGATAGAAAGAACTTAAATATAACTAATAGTGAAATATATTGTAAATAAAACAATAGGTACCAGGAGAAGATAAGATGAAAAGGGGTACAATGAGATGAACTTATTAGAAGAGAACCGGATGAATCTCAAACAGTGACAATGACGTGGAAACAGATCCAGCTGTTTTTATAGAAAACCATGAAGATAATTATCACAACTAACTTCAGTAAAAACTCAACAATCTTGTAGTAATTACAATAGGCTGATCTGCCTTGGCGGAGGTCTGCGCTCTACGAGTGCTTTTCTAGTTTTGCTTTGTTTTGTTTTATTTTCTTTGCATATTTGAAATAAAAAAATACATAAATGTTCCTACAATTGTACCTTAACCTTTAAACCCTAAGCCTAAAATGGTCCTAAAATTGTCTGTCTGTCTGTTAGCAAGATAACTCAAAAAGTTATGGAAAGATTTTGAGGAAGTTTTCAGGAAATACTGATACTGGCACAAGGAACAAATAATTACATTTTGGTGGTGAATGGGAAAAGCGGGGGGGGGGGGGGCTGATCCGTCTTGGCGGAGGTCCGCGCTCTCCGAGTGCTTTACTAGTTTATTTATTTTTATTATTGAACTCATAGAATAATCATCAGTCAGTGTCACTCACCTCAAAATTGCATTCATTGTCCCACTTAATCAGCCAACCAATTATCGGTCTGGCCAACAGATTTTGTCCTCAGCAGTAACAAACAGCTCTCTGATTGAAAGCCCCCAGCAGCCTCTTCTCCACAGCAATGATGGAAACTGCCTAGCACATTTATTTCAATATCCGTGATTATTTTCTATAGTCGTGATAATCATCCCAATTCACATGTGTAAAGACAGTTGAGGGAACATAACACAGAAATAATAGATGTGGTCACAATGTTTTCTGCTGCATCTTTATGAGTTCAGTGGAAAACTAGGTTACAGTGGTTTCATTTGATTTCAGTCATTACCTTGGTATATTTAAGTCACATTCTCCATAGGTATATGTAAATTTTGTTTGATTATTCTTTCTAAAAGCAAACAAATCCACATGTCAATAGTAGAGCCTGACTAGGCCTATTATAGCATATCACCAATTAATCAACATCAGCCAATATGTAGCCGATGTAGCCGATATATTAAGTTTATCACTGCTCCTGTGTGCGTGTGCTGCCCGGAGAATAAGAGGAACTTTAAAGCGAGTTAGTTTCACTTTCACTCCTGCTCAGACAATGACATTATCACCCCACACACACAATCACATAATCATGGAGCTACCCCCCCCCACGCACTCTGACAAGGATGGACCGCTTACCCCCCCCCCCCCCCCCCCCCCAGCTCTGACCCCCCCCGGCAAAAATCACAGACCACTACCGCGCACTCTAACAAGGATTGACCGCTAACCCCCCCCCCATGCACTTCCTGTCTACCTCACAGTTTCATTCTGCAGGTACGACTGGGTGTTAATAGTATAGGGGAGACCGGGGACAGTTGTAACACTTGCAATTGCTCCAATCAGGAACAACTTAGGACGCACCTAATTCACTCTGCACATGCTCAGTTTAGTCCTTAGTCCACATAAGAAGTTGTAGTGCCATGAGGCAGACACATCAAAATTTGTGAGTGAAAACATAATTGTGTAGTAAGTCATATTTTTTGCTCTAATTATTTTGGGATTGCATAGTTTGCATTTGAAAGTTTTGTAAATTATATTTGTGAGATAAACAAAGATTTATGCAACTGTTTATCCACCTGTCCACAATTATCTAATATAAGATTATTATATCCTGTGTAGATCAGTGTTCTTATTTCATATATCGGCCAATATATCGGTTATCGGCCAATATCGGATATCGGCCGATATATTGGATATCGGCTTTTTTTAGCCCCCAATATAGGTATCGGCATCGACCCCAAAAATCCCATATCGGTCGGGCTCTAGTCAATAGGCATAAATACTGGCATACAGTACTGTGCAAACATCCTAGTCCAACATTAGGTTTGTTGGTTTATTATATGCATTTCTGTCTCTGTATTGAGATCTAATCTGGATATATGTGAAGTATGTACAGCAGGAAAATCAAAAGTTTCATGGAAACAAAAACAGCTTCTATAAACCAAAGTGGTAGTATTTAGTGTGACCTCCCTTACATGTCTTTAACCCTTTTGTTCTGACAATATGAGATTTACTGCATGAATTTTCTGATGTTTTATACCCGCTTTCATTCAACACATGTCAGATGTTTTGAACTGTTTGTGCTGCTTCTTTTAATGGGGTCAGAGTACTAGTTCAGTTTTGTGTCTTTTAAGGCCATGCACATATTTCCTGTATTTTCTTGCTGTATCTGAAGAAAAGGAAATGAAAAATAAATATGTATATTTAATTTCAACCCTGCAAAAACAACAGAGCTAAAAGTGGCCTAAGACCTTTGCAAAGTATTGTAGACAAGTCTTTTCAAAGACCTATGTCTGCACATGCATAAAACAAATTCATCAGTTTAGATTGGACAGTCCAGGAGATTTGTGCTGTGTTTCCTACATCTATGTGTGTGTAAGTCAGTGTATTACCTGCAGCGGACTGTTGTCAACACCAACACATATACTGGTGTTTTGATGAAATCCACACAATATAAAGAATCCACTTACACTCCAGTACTATTATGAGGCTCCATGGTCTAATGTCAGGAATTGAAAGTCCACCTTCAACAATGGTTCGTCTGACTGTAACTTGTGTACAGCTTCACATCATGGTTCTGGTATTTTGCCATCTACAGAATAACATCTGAAGTATTTCTAAAAATTGCTTTTTCAAATTGCTTGGAATATAAATCAGTCTCTCTGTGGCCAAGTCGAGCTGTGAACACATTGAGCCGGATCTATTAAAGGTCTGCGTGTATAAAACCCTGTGCAAACTCATTGCACACGCAAAAAAATGTACAAACTGATTTACCAACAGTGGGTACGGTTACATGATGTTTTTTGAATCTGATTTATTTTTCCAGAAGAAATTAATTCAGAACTAAAGTATTTTCTCTTCTGTTTACATGGAAATGTTAAACCCAAATAAAGGTTTACATGAGGTGTTAATGAGGTAGATAAGTGAGCTAAAGAGTTTGCGCTGCAGTGCTCACGTTGCCTTGTTCTCGCAGCTCTTCTGTTAGCTTAGCTTAGCATAGTCACTGCATTTCCATGGTCACACATAGCCAGTTTTTTAAAGGTGATTTGTTGTCTTTCGTAAGTGATTTTCTGAAATCCGATTCTCCCTAATCATTTCTTTAGATCCGCGACTTACTGCACTCATACAATCTTGGGACTGTTGTGTTGGAAAATCTTTTTGTTGGAAGGGATGCATGCGCTAAATTAGCTGTGCTTTACCATTTTAGCTTCGCATTAGTTTTTATCTCCCAAGATTTTATTACTGCAGTAAGTCACATCACCATGATTTGAGCCTCAGTTTGTGATCATATTGACCCCACCGCACTAAAGTAATGATTAGGGAGAACTGAATTTCACAAAATCACTCATAAAATACAACAAATCACCTACAAAAGCCTGGCTACGTCTGACCATAGGAATGAAGCGATTATGCTAAGCTAGGCTAAGCTAAGCTAATGGAAGGGCTGCGAGAACAAGGCAATCGGTGCACTGCAGTGCAACTGATTTGCCCACTTATCGAACTCATTAGTGCATGACAAATGAATGAATAAAACACAAGTGGTGAACTCTTCCTTCAGGGTTTTCCAGGCTGGTAGATCCCATCAGAATAGCCCACTGGAACGGTTTGGGTTGACTCGACTGCAGTGCATATTTTTCCGCCAGCGCAGAATGTGTGCGTCATCGCGACAGGACAAGACAACAAGCATGTGCAGAATGGCAGGAATAAAGTCCAAACGGAATAAAGGGTTTACATGTCCGAGGAATAATTTAGATCAGAATTAAAAGGGGATTAAACCAGTGACTTTAATCAGGTTTAAATTTAATCCAAACTTTTCTTTTTCAACTGGAATAAGGTGTTTACATGGGCATCTGAAATAGGATCTAACCTTTAATTAGATTAAACCAGGAATAAAAGTTGTCATGTAGACGCACGGAGTGTGCACTAACGGTTGCGTCTTTCAAAGGTGCAAAACAGTGCATCTGCATCCAGTTAGTATGTTTTCTGCAATGAATATGCAATATTACTGAGTTTACATGCAATTGTGCGTGTGCTGGGAGGAGAAAATGTAAACATATTAATTTAGCACACGCAAAGTGATTTATCAAACCTGAAAGCAATTTTGCTCAAAGAAACTGTGTCTATATTTAACACGTCTCAAAAGGAGGTGCAAACGGTTTGGATGTGTAATTGCGCACACGTGGCGGTGGTTATTGTTGCAAGAAGGAGACATCAAAACTGAAACGAGACGCAGAGAATGCATTTTTCACCCTCGTGAACATTTTTGGAATGACGGGAGAAAAAATAATTGAGACATGTGCCCCCCCAGTTTACAGACTCTTGTAAAGGCAACTTTTCCCCTTGATCTGATGATTGTGACTAAAAATACGCACTGACATTACGCTACAGTGTGACAAAATTATGTGCGCCTGACAATCATTCAATCCAACAACCCCCACAGCCCCCCCACCTCTGAAAAGAATCCAGCGCGGCCATTACATTTCCTTGCATCTGGATCATTCCAGTCTCTGTTACCATTAGTGATGACGTATCCCACAGCAGTTTTTCCAACATATTGTCTCCATGACGACAACCAGTAGCGCACTCAAAATCCTCATTTAAATAGGGCAGTCTGCAAGACTTTACACCTGCTGTCATTTGCACAAGCAATCTTAGTAAATCACCCGCAAGCCACGGTTCAACCCCACACGCAAAATTCTAGACTGTGCATGCAAATTAGTACACGCAAATTGGGATCTTAGTAGATCCGGCACATTACATGATCCCTGTCCATCATGCATTGCACTAAGTACAGCTACCCAGACTCGCATGAGATCTTACAAGACTGACAGTCTTCGAGGGATTGAACATTAATTCTCAAATTCAGATATCTGGGTTTTTTTTTGTTTTGTTTTGTTGTTTGTTTTTTGACTAGATACTCAAATCCAGAAAATTGACGATGTAGTATATAGTTTATTTAACTATTACTGAATTTATTCTACACTGGTCTTATAAACACAACAGACAAGAATTTGTATAAAAATCAATCAACTCAAAGTTCAACACCATAACACAACTCATGGATACTACAGTATTCAACCCATTGGCCAAGCAATGATCATTTTTGCATTGATAAATAAAGTACATTTGCAAACATGCACAGTAAAAAGAATCGCCAACAGGTTTTATTAACAGACTAAAATGTAACTATTAAAAAAGACACATCTCTCCTTTATCGTTATCGATTTTCATTGTGAATTGATCTCAACTGAAAACAAATACATACGTGAAAGGGATTCTTCTTCGTGCTTCGGTCCCAGCATTTGTCTTACTGTCATTATTTGAGTCAGTGCAGCAAAGGCACTTCTGTGGAATAATAGCTCCTGTTTCCACCGAGCAAGGATCTCAACAGGATGACTAGATTAGCTCAGATGAATCATGAGCTCACTTCAAATCGACAAAAAACTCTCTTCAGGACCCAGAATTTAAAAAAGAGTGATTCATACGCGTCAGCTCGTCCTTGCTATACGTTCTATCAAAGATAACACCAGAACATCCCCATTTTATTTGAACAGAAAAGCAATGAAACAGAGCAGACAGAAGACTTTCATTTCAACTCGGGGGGAACGTTTAGCTTTTATCATTTTAAATACTGAGCAAGACACAATGTAAGGCTGGAGTTTAATAGACTTTAAAAGACCTTGGCCACCGGTTTAGACGAGACAATCCTCTGTAATGATCCCTCTCTAAATGTTTACCAAATAAATAACAAGTTTTAAACTATGAGGCAACAAGACACGTCAGGGAAATGAGGACAAACTGTCTCTGTTTATTTCCTGAGAGTAATTGTGGAGAATCAATAATAAGCTCAGAGTCACCGACACACAGATCAACACATGAGCATGAAGACAGCAGTAATAACATGAGTGTAACACATCTCAATTATTTCTTCCTAGAACATTGTATCCTCCCATCGCTAACTTCTAGCTGACACACAGGGCCCAATCAGGCCGCCCAAAAGCAGCTAATGAGGAGCCAGAACCAGAAACATGGAAATTATCCCCACTCTGCTTAACACTAATGGTAAAATCAACTCTGCAGCAAATGGAAAGCCTATGCTGTGTGGGCGAGGGTACCTTACATACAGAGCATCCAGAAAACAGCAAGAGGTGATCATTTACTGCAGGGTTGGTCCTACTTTTATGAAACTCAGATGCAGCAAAAAAAGTCATTATGGACATGGAGTAGGCCAAATTAAAGTCAATCCGGAGAGAACTGAAACGGTTTAATCTCATAATTGACATTTTAGCAGCATTTGTTTGGTTGCAGCTGTTTTTATGCTGTTTTTTTTTTTTTTTGCATGAGTTGGCCTTTATATGGGTTTTTCAGGAATATATATATTTATTTTATTGATTTACTTCGAGTATGGAAACGATACAAGCTTCCTGAGTGCTAAAAATTGACTTCTTTGCACAACATAATATAGAAATGAAAATTCAAGGAAGCATAAAATAATAATACACACAAAAAAGAAAAAGACATATTTGAAAAGGAGTGAGAGGAAGCATAGCTTATTAGCTCTCACCACTTTGTCTAAACCAGCAATATGTACATATATACATACATACATACACACATATACACATATACATACCCAAATATACCATCGTATACATATATATATATATATATATATATATATATATATATATACACACATACATATACACTTATATATACACACACACATATACACTTATATATACACACACACACACACATATATATATATATATATATATATATATATATATATATATATATATATATATATATATATATGCACACATATACATACCATGCACATACACTCACATATATATGTACAAATTCATACATACACTAATACATACATACATATACATTCACATAGGCTTCTCTGCCTCTAATCCCGGTGCCATATCAATGAGTAAATGACAATAGTCAGTAATGAAAATTATCAATTATAACTGCTAAGCAAAATATTTTTCTTAAACTGGTTAATATATGGACTTTGCTTGAGTTCCTCGCTTGTTCCATAACTTGACACCAGAAACAGATAAACAAAAACTTTTTAAGGTTGTTGTCCTGTTTTTGCTTTTGAAGTTATGTTCCCCTCCCTCCCAATTTCTAAACATTTTTGGGATATTTTCTGGTAATTGTCTGTTTTTTGCCTTGTACATGATTATTGCTGTTTGGTAAGATACGATGTCAGTGAATTTCAGTCGTTTTGATTGTCTAAAAAGTGGATTTGTATTTTCCAAGTAAATTAACATTTTAATTTTATCATATAGTTTCTATAAAATGAAGACTTAATTAATGTAATATAGGGTTTACTTGGCCCTGAAAAAGAACACAATATGCAGAGAGATCATAAAATAGTTGCAGGAAGTAAACGAAAATAGAAAGAGTTGGAGAAAAAATTATTAGACCATCAAAAGTCAATCAAAAACAAGGGTTATGCAATCAAGTACTAACTCCTCTGTGTATCATGTGACTAAAACAGACAGAAAAGAAAACACGGAATGCCTAAAAGCACTGTTTTTGGCAGTACAATATATACTTGTCACTGTAACGTTTTGTGGTGTGCTACTGCCATATTTTTTACAGTGTAGATGTCATTAATGAAGGTTTGTAATGAAGAAAACAGGTAAATAAAGTTATAAATGCCACTGCCAATTAATTAAAGCTAATACGGGTTCAGACAGCTGTCCTGTCATGATGAAACAAGACTTGATCATCAACAGAGATTTGACTAAGAACTGAGGTGATTTTGGTTATTATCAAGAAAACATGGAAAATGACTAGATATCAGCTCTGAAATTAAACTCGTATGAGCTATTTTTGTTGTTATCATTATATTTGTCCAAACAAATGTACCTTTACTTGTACCAGGCATTAAAATGAACAAGAAATTGAAGAAAACCAGGGGTGGTCTAATAATTTTTTCCACGACTGTAGTCTTTAATGAGTGGAAGTGTTTGTGATGGAGTCCCTGACGGTGGTTTTTTCGTCACACAGTGGGGGATCATTACCTCAGATGTTTGGAGTTGACATACCTGTCTAGACAGCTTATTACGGAGCTTATCTTTGATCAGAACGGGCTTGGAGACAGCCATTTGAAATGACTCGACTGGTAGGATTTAAATGTTAAATTCTGAAAACAAGGGTGGTCTAATCACTTTTTCCACTACTGTCTGTTCACATCTTCGACACCCTATTTCCTGGCCCCGTCCTTTATTTACCTCAGCCACAGGAGGTACCAGGCCTTTATCTGAAAGATGTCTGATACGTAAGCAGACGTCTATTTCTGATTTCCACTGATTACGAAGCAGAAACGGTCTTGACTGGTCCAAAAAATCCACTCCTGTTGTCAACGTTACACGTACTGCGAAATGCTCAATAATTCAGCTTTCTAATATTGCAGTGCACAGTAATTGTTCATCACTTTAACACTTTCAGTACCATGGGCCGATTAAATCGGCTTTACGAAAACAACCTGTAAAGTGCCACGGGCCGATCAGATCGGCTTTGGAGAACACGCCATATTTGTGTACAAACAAACCATCCACCCCCATTTCTTTCTCACATTTCAATGACGTTCTTTCTGTGTTCCCCTTTTGAGACCAATCAGACGGGAATTTGAGGTCACGCGACCGAATAATATTTTTATATCTTTTTAATGTTTCTTATTCTCCGGTGTTTCATCAGAGGGAGCCCTCCATGCCGGGGGGCAGCTGTGGACTCCGGGGGCTGTGGCGCCTTCTCTCACTGGGGTCCGCTCCTTTCTGGTGGGTGGGGGTCCCAGTTGGCCCTCTCCCACTAGTTGGGATGCGGGGCTGTGTTGCTGGTGCCTGGTCGCCAGGGTCGGCGGCTGCATCCTGGTGCGGATGGCTCCCTGAGACAGCGCCTCCTAAATTGATGTTTTACTTTTACTTGTACATTTTTGTTCTGGTCTACCCGTGCTCACTCAGTCTTCTTAAGTATGTGTGAGCTTGTGGGTTTGCATGTATATGTGTGTGTGTGCGGGTGAGTGGGTGGGTGTGGGTGGGTGTGGGTGGGTGTGGGTGGGGGGCGGTACTGATTTTTAAACTGATATGTAAAGCACTTTGTGCTACAGTTTTTAATGTATGAAAAGTGCTATATAAATAAAGATTATTATTATTATTATTATTATTATTATTATTATTATAAATTATGCAAATTACGATCAATAATGAATCGGCTGCGTCCGGTGCGTTTTGGATCTAATCAGCAATCGGTCGGATGTTACCGAGCGGTTTCCTGCAGGATTCTTCAAATATTATACAAACGACGCGAAACACTGAAAAACGGCCAAATTCTGTGGCACTTTTAAGGCTTATTAGCCCCTTAACTGTCTGGCACTTAAAGAGTTAACAGGCTTTTACTGTGTGAATGTTGCACTCATAAATAGCTACACTGATGATTTGAGACACACACCTGCAGTGACTGAAATCAGACGATAACACTTCAGACGGGTGATAATCCGTGTATCATTCGTTCATTCGTTTTTCAATTTAAAACCAAAAATCAAAAAACAAAAAAATGACTCGTTTTTTTGTTTTTTATTTTCAAAACCAGAATGAAAAATGGATAACGGTTCGTTTTTACATTTCCTTATTTTGTGTTCAAATAAAAAATGGAAAAAATGGATAACAACCGTTTAATCCAATTTTGCTATTTTCAATATAGTTAAGTTGTCTGACCCGGGAGTAGTCATAACTAGGGAAAAAATAAACAAACGGAATCATGGCCAGACTGGAGGAATATTTTGCTATACTTAAGCAGCTGTTTGATTCGGAAGCGTATTGCATTCATACAAACAAATAAATTAGGCTCTATTTTTCTGAATTAACGAGATAAACAGCTGCTTAATTATAGCAAAATATTCCTCCAGTCCGGCCATGATTCCGTTTGTTTATTTTTTCCATAGTTACGACTACTTCCGGGTCAGACAACTGAACTATATTGAAAATAGCAAAATTGGATTAAACGGTTGTTATCCATTTTTTCCATTTTTTATTTATTTTATATTTATATATATTTATATATTTTTTTTATTTATTTTTATTTTATAACGGTCATTATCCGTTTTTTTTCCATTTTTCATTTGAGCACAAAATCGGGAAATGGAAAAACAAACCGTTATCCGTTTTTCATACTGGTTTTGAAAATGAAAAACAAAAAAATAAGTCGTATTTTTGTTTTTTTGATTTTTGGGGATTTTTGGTTTTAAATTGAAAACGAATGAACGAATGATACACAGATTGGTGATCTACAAGTACAAAGAACTGACAACAGCCAGACTATATAGCTGAATGCATTTAATTTAGTTGTAGAGGTGAACACTGGGCTTAACTGGCAGCACATTATATGACAGACATATTAGTCTTTAACTGGCCTGTATTTGAGGACCAGCTTTTATTTGATTGATTTTATTTGACTCTTGTAACTGTAGTGGAAACGTGCTATTGTAGATCAAAGTCTTATTTGAGCAAATACTGTATTGAAATAGCTGTTAGATCATTTTACCCTGTCTCTTAAACATATTTTATTTTTTTACCAGCTGGTGACAGGTCCATCAGGCATAGCTTGGACAGCTCCTGATGGCTCTGTCTATCAAAAAGAAATAGAATTTTTGCCAGGTTTCCAACTTGAGATAGTGAGAAACAGCTGTTCTCAGGAGCAGACTCAGTGTAACACAGAATGAACCTAAGAATGTAATAAGCAATGAAATGTAGTCTCATTTCGCTCTTTAACTGGTTATAGACAGACAGTTATTCAGACTATTCACCCTGTTACATCTCTGTTTATTCTGTTTAGGTGAAACAAAGTATGCACCAGAGAATACTTTTTTTTTTTTCCTGAAATGCCCACCTCTAATATCCACAACTTTAACACTGCTTCCTCTCCTAAACAGAATATAGCTCAGCTAAAATTTACTTAGAGGGTCAAATGAGTGGCCATTTTTGTCAAAAAAAAAGTTGTAAGAAATGCATAGGAGTGTGTTGAAATAATGCTAATACATTTGTGCACAGACTACTGATATTATTTGACAGTGGAAGCTCTATTTTCAGAAATATTGGATTTTGAATAGCACGTGTATGTGAAAACTTTTGCTGGTGGACGGACGTGACATTACCCATGATGATCTGGTCAGTACCAGTACTTTTTTAGTAATAAACTTATATACTTACTATTGGTAATTCTCCTCTTATTCATAAATGTTAGTATTGTGGATCTAAAACAATAACAGCTGACACAAAAACAAAATGTGGCAGTGGACGGATGTGACATGGTTGTTACAGATCCCATCATACTGATGCTCGGCAGCCATGTCACCGTTTCCACAAATGATCCCTGTGCAAAAACTAGGATCAGAATTATTTATTGTATAGTTTATCATCATCATACTAAAGAGGAAATAACAATATAGAATTGTTATTTCCTTATAAAAATGCTTATTATTAGAAAACTTTGATTTAAAAAGTGACGTGTGACATTTTTATTTGCATAACATAAGCAGGATGGATCAGCACCATACTCCATATTGCAACCTGTAAAAATAAAACATGTGATATGTAGGATATAATCTGGTAAGAAAAATTGGGGAATCTAGAAGAATAGAATATTTGTTTTTCAGGTAAATTCAGTTCAAATATAACTTGGCCACTTGTGACATATAAATATAGAATTAATTGTGATGAAATTGGACATTTTTGACCTGAAAACATAGTTCATATGACCATCAACATGTTGCAACAGAACTGAAATCCTGTAAATTTGCATGACTTGCATTTACCAACACAAAGTTCCTTTGGGGATTCACTTATATTGATTTCTTATGCACAAAGACATAAATAAGACCTCTGAGCAAATTTTAGCCGAACTAGGAATGTAAACAATTAATCAGCTATCAATTAATTGTCAATAAGAATTTGCTCGATTAAATTATTCATTGTCGGTTAATTGCCCTTTTCTGTAGTGTCGAACCTAGGGGGCGCCACTGCCCAAACAATGCTTTATTGCTGCAACACCACGGCTGGGATAGCTGGGCATCGAATCGGATCATGGTGTTGATGAGTTAGAATCACTTTAGGGACATGGTGGAGCCAAACACAGACCTGTGTGTGGGAGCGCTGCACCCCCACCTAAATACACACACTAATGGGGGGGTCGTATCGGATGGGAGCGTTTTCCCTGGTGGCTGGTCTAGTCCATGGTCAACTGGACTATCTGGTCAGTGAGACAGAAGTTGAAAACATCCTCCTGGCTCCTGATCCGGGACACAGGTATGTGTCCCGGATCATTATGTCCCGCGGTCACCCCGGTGGCCATGTGAAAAAAGCGGGCGAGGAGGGGGGGCATCTCCGCTAAAATCTCACTCCATCACCTCAGCTAGTGATGCAAAGTCAGAAAAGCCCATTTCTTCTAAACTGCCCCTCTTCAGATCCATTTATTTTATTGAATTTCTCTGCAGAATTTCTTTAGTTCTACTCCATAAATGTCATTGTCTGTACTGTATCCAATGGTTCAATAAATCAGTCATTAAGCAATATGACATGCTTTTTTCATGAAGTATATAAATAATATTTAGCTTTTATTCTTTTTGACCCTATCAAAAGAGATATTCAGGTTCTCAGGAAAATCACTCCTTACCAATTAATTGTTAATCGATCGATAAGGTCAACCAACTAATGAATAATGGATTACAGTTGTCCCTCACTGTAACGCAGTTTTTCCATGCTTTTTTTACAGCGTACGAACACGCATTGTGTTCTGCGTCCTGATTGGCTAAGGGACTGTAGACCATTGTCAATCAATCTCCACCGTGCCGTGTCTCCTGTACAGTACAGAATGCGTTCGGCTTGCCAAATTTACATAAATGTTTGATCGCTAGCAGTGTGAATCTGAAATGCTGTATGTTTGCAAGTTTTCTCCCCGACAAAACCCACAACGTCGACGAAACATTCTGCACCGACAAAGGCACCTGCGGTCGCACCCCAAAGGCAAAGGAAGATGCTAACCATCGCACAAAAAGTTGGACTTCTGGACATGCTGAAGGAAGATCATGCTGACTATTTCGCGGATTTCGCCTATTGGGGGTTATTTTTAGAACGTAACCCCCGCAATAAACGAGGGACCACTGTAATCGATAATTTGCATCCCTAATTATAACATATCATATAATTTGCTATCTACTGCTGCATTACAGCTGATGTTCCACATATGCTACAGTGCAGCAGTATTTGAAAAATTAATGCCATATGGGAAATTAAAACCAGTCCACTAGTTAACAGAGTAAATTGCCCTGGACTAGCACCTGTCAATCACATGTTACTGACATGCAGTTTCATAAATTAATCCCTTAAGAGTCTATTTTCATCCAAAATGGTGAATTTCCCTTAAAGTGAACTGAGGAAACTACTGAACTTATCACTTAACCTTCATTATGTGTATGAGGGATTTTAAATAAAACATTTAGATTCTGTGCTGGGTTCGGACTAATTAAAATATCGAGGTTGAACCCTCATGCTGTTGGTGGTGTCAAGGTGATGCAAATTGTCAGGGGTATTAACTAATGAAAGACTTTCATTATTCACTACTGCTGACAGATGAAATGACACAGCCATCCAGAGTTAAAACTTACAGAATTATAGCCATATGACTACTGTGTTTTTTTACATAATAAACAGTGAAGGAAAAAATCAGCACGAGTCTGCTTTTTTTTTTTTTTTTTTTTTTAGTTTTTTATCTTATTGGTGAAAGGAGAAGGAGTCAGCAGAAAATTACATGTAGGCAGTTTGGTAGTATAGATTTTTTTGGGTTTTTTTTTAAATCATTATTTACTTTCCTTTCACCTGAGGTGTTTTCGTAATACGTCATAGTACAGGTTGAAATAGAATTAACTACAGGAAATATAAATAAAAAAGAGAAGATCACAGCTCGACCTAATATCAACTAATGAGTTTGATACAGATTTTGTCAGTATCAGCTAGTGGTTGTTTAGTTATCATTAGCTCTTTCATAGGCCATTCTGTTAATGTACAAATGTTACACAAATTTGCTATTGTTAAGCTTTTACAGCTCTGTGCTCAGTCTAAAACAGGGGTGTCAAGGGACACATAAGTGGGCAGGACCATTAAAATAATAACATAATAATATATAAATAATGTCAACTCCAAACTTTCCTCTATGTTTTAGAGTGAAAAAAGTAAAATTATGCGATGAAAATGTTTACATCTACCAAATATCCTTTAAAACAATGTGAATAACATGAACAAACAGAAATTTCTTAAGAAAACTAATAGCAATTTTAACTATATTATGTCTCAGTTTATCATTTACACATTTAAATTCCAATTTACAGATCACAGTGGATCTACAAATACACAAAAAGTTTAATAACAGGCAGAATATTGGTAAACTTACACTTCAGACATTTCAAAATGTTCATATTTGTTCAGGTTATTCACGGTTTTGTGAAATGATAGTTTGTTTTAGTGTAAATACAGTAAAATGAACTGAAAATGTTTACAGAGAAAAATTTGGAGTTGGGAGTATTTATAGGTTATTATGATAGTTTTTTACTGATCCAACCCACTTGAGATTAAATTGGTCTGTATGTAGAATAGGGGTGCACGATATTGGAAAAAAGTGACATTGCGATTTCTTTTAACCCTGCGATATATATTGCAATAGGAAAAAATACTCGGGAGGATATAATAGCTGTGTGATGCCGATGTAAATGGTCAAACAAATTAGTTGTGTTTCCTCTTGTTGTGTCAACATGTGGAAGGCACTGTCGACACAGAACACGTTTCAGTATCATCTTTCTTGTAGCTGAAATAATTCCAGATAACTAACGTAGCTTTTCTTTTTGGCACCAAGTCTTTGTTTTCAGTGATTTTCTCGTTTATTGCTCAGTTTTCAATGTTGTTACCAGCGACTCACTCCCATGTGCGGGGGCGTGGTCTGCTTCGCCAAACTGATTAAGAACGATTGTGATTGGTGGATTGCCGCATGCAGTGTCTGTCAGGTACCCAGGTTGAAATTAGGTGAAAACATGTCGAGCTCATTTGCCTCCTACATTGCAGGACCTGCAGTGTGACTATTGCATACACATACATCGCGATGTCGATGCTCAAACGATATATTGTGCAGTTCTAATATGGAACCTGATCTAAAATGATTAAAATCTTCAGTGTAATTTTTGAATTTCACGAATTCATCCCACGGGCCAGACTGGACCCTTTAGCGGGATGGATTTGGCCCCTGAGCTGCATGTTTGAGAACTCTGGTCTAAGAACTGTTCATCTGACAGACAACTGCACAAAAAATAGCGCAATCATTCACCTACAGCAGTGTTTTTCAACCTTGGGGTCACCTGGAATTCAAATGGGGTCACCTGAAATTTATAGTTATTGATTAAAAAAAAAACAAAAAAAATTACTACTAATAAATATGTGGTGAGTTGACAGAGACAATCCCAATCCATAAAAGACATGACAAACTGTGAAGCTGAAACTGAAGCACCGTGGTACTGTTTATCTTTCAAATGTTCATTGTGGTCAGTTTCAGATGCTGCAGCTCTTTCATAATTCATAGTTTGAGTTCTTGTTTGTTCAGTATTAATTGTCAGCCTTGTAAATCCAAGCTGGACTGACTGTACATATCCTGACCAAG
Source organism: Sphaeramia orbicularis (assembly GCF_902148855.1). Lineage (NCBI taxonomy): Eukaryota > Metazoa > Chordata > Actinopteri > Kurtiformes > Apogonidae > Sphaeramia > Sphaeramia orbicularis. The sequence continues at coordinate 16,413,723 of NC_043974.1, read as the reverse complement.
GAAAATAAAATTCTCACTTTGTGCAGTAATCTACACCTGGCTTTTCTGCATCCGTCCATAATAATATACATTATATAGACTAAATGTCATCTAAAATTAACATTTATTTGCAACATAGTAGAGCAAACTATTACATGATCAAAAACAAATTAATTTTAGCAAAACAATGTCTCCATTTTGAATGTCTGGGGTCACCAGAAATTTGTGATGTTAAAATGGGGTCACGAGACAAAAAAGGTTGGGAACCACTGACCTACAGCTTTAATATATTGGAAATAGGGATGTAACGATATGATAATTTCATATAAAGGTTACTGTGACCATAATTATCACAGTTATCATTATTATCACGGTATAATTGAAATTGTGCTCAAAATGTTCAAAAAGTACTAATACACACACTGAAATAATTTAACCATGTTGTATTTTGGAAAAAAACAAACAAAAACAAACAAATAAAATAATAGGCATATTGTACTTTCTGTTGGCAGAAACATTCAAATATTAACCCTTAGTGGTCTGAGCCTATTTAGGCCATTTTTCAGTCCTTTTGATTTTGCCTATATATACTATATAAATAACTGTTTACGATACCCATGTTATGTATCTTTTTTTTCAGCACAACTTCATCTATATCATCTGCCTATTATTTTTTTTTTCACTTTAACCTACCGTAAAAACATAAAAGGCCAGAAAACACAAAAAAAATAATAAAATCCAATTTGCATAAACAACACAAAGATGCTTAACGAACGTTTTCAAAGACTTTAAAAGTGAATATTGGTTCCAAATATTAGGAATATAAAATCAAAATTGTAATAAATTAAAACTATACTCAAACATTTGACATAAAACCATAGCTTTACATAGGGTTTTTTTTCCCCTAAAAGTGCGGTAATCAAACACGGTTATCATGATAATTACAATTTATACTCAGTGCCAATGAAAACGCAACACTTGAATGTGTTTTATTGTTCCTGAGCTGCATCAATATGTTTAAGTTTCACCTGTATAAGATAATCCCAGACAATTTCTTGACAACCTGAGACGGGTTGAGCTATTGTCACGCTTGAATGAACTTGTCTGCATTCATAAGACTTGTTTTTGTCATTGCTCAGCAGAGTGGTCATGTTCTGTATATAAAGGCAAGCTGAAAAGCACGAAAATCATTTGCAATAACTCAGCGATGCCTCGACTGACACGTGACCAAAGATGCCATGCTATGGGGCTCCTGGAGGCCGGAGTCTCTGCTCGGCAGGTGGCGCGCCGTTTTGGATGCAATGTGTCCACCATAGTCAGGATGCAACAGAGGCATGAAGAAACTGGCTCAACTGCAGACAGACCTCGCCCTGGACGAGCACGTGTAACCACGCCACAGCAGGATCGCTACATTGAGCTGCAGCACCTCCGGGACCGCTTTGTGACTTTTGGTTTTGGGGGTCCTTGAGTTTCTTTCTTTATCCTTATTTTTTGTCAACAAATTTGGATGTGATTTTTTATTTTTACTGTATAGAAATGACCTATGATTAATTCCAAAGAGCTGATGGAATAAAAATCCTCATCGATTTAAAAAAATAAAAGAATCTTCAAGTGTTGCGTTTTCATTGGCACTGAGTATAAATGGTAATACTAACCATCTGCAATTTTACTGCCGTTTATTGTTATACCAGTGTAGGGCTCAGAAGTTAAAATAATTTATGTTGAAGGAATGAAAGGTTTAACAGTGGAGTAAATTACAGGGACTAAGTTGACTCAGGTATTTGTTAAAGAAATATGTTGACAGTGTTTGCACAAATAACTATTTACATTTGTGTTGCAGAATTATTATTTACACATTTATACATTTAATTATTTTCATTTGTTGTCTATAAGCAGCTAGAATGGCTTGTTGAATGTGCCTTTCTAAATCACTTGACATTTGCCAATCTAGGTACTGTTGGTTCCTGATTGGCTGGTTTGGTCATGTGTGGTTGTTTCAGGAAGTGTGGTGGCTGTCACGAGTGATGCACAGTAAAGCACTGTTATAAGAAGAAATCCGTCTCCATCCTGCAGTCTCATTTTATCAAGAATGAACCATTAACCATCAACGAACCCGCACGTTACACCAGTAATCGTTACATCCCTAATTGGAAAAAATGCATGGATATACTATACTCACGTACTGAATGGAGCTGAAATCTCCTGTGCCACTGAAAGCCACTTGAACTTCCTACTGAGCGATAATGTTCTCTTTGCCATTTGCAGCAAGCATCTAACTAGGATAAGAGCTAACTGAGAATTCATTGCCCTGTTTTAACAATAGTGCCCAGCAAGGATGCTCTCCAGCCTCCACAGGCCACTGTCATGATCCTGTCCCATGGGTCTCTAAATGGTTTCCAATTCCAAACGAGTCCTGAAATGCACTCGTCACTCACTCCGTTTGTATGGTAATCCATTAAGCTCTGTCGCTGGTAAGTGTGCTTTGTGCATTGTGAGCTCCACATAGCTAAATAACACCTCCACAAAGGCTGCACAAAGGGAGCGTAATAAGCCATACGATCTGCTGCCACATGAGCTTGGTATGAAGAAAAGCAACACAAGGTGAGCACGACTTTAGAAAGCGAACGCTGATAGCCTTGTTTCTTCAGTATGGTGAAGATCAAATGTTCTACCCCTCAAGCAAAGGTCACCATTAATCGCTGATAACACTGGCAGAAATCCATAAAATGTCAGCAGCACTTGGCCTAGAATTGTAACAGACAGGCAGGGGGGAAGATGGGAACATTTCTGTGACATTTGAGGATTTCAGAAAGCGGGAAAAAAATAAATAAATAAAATAAAAATTGAACGAATAAAGCCAGAAAAAAGCAATGTATGCGGTTGCTGGGGATGTACCTTCTTTTTTTCCCCATATTTTCCACTTCTGGCATGGTATTACACAGTTTATCCATGGTGTAGAATGCTAGGGTCATTTGTATTTCCACTGTAGCTTCACATTAGACTGTGCCAACGCCTGGATCTACAGTTACTGACCAGTACAATAATACAGCTCGGTATGCATCTGATGGTTTTCACATCAGCCGTTCTTTATTTTATAGGAAACCTTAGATTTTCTTAATTAGAGCACTGACAAAGTTCGTTTTAATACAGGCTCAGGTAGGGCTTTCAGGCTGCACAAGGTGTTGGCTTAGTCACAGGGATTAACGACATCCTGCCAAATCAATGTTCAATAAAAACTGCTTTAAATTTCAATGCCTTTGAAGCAAACAGAATATTACAGAGGAACAAATCAATTCAACCATTCTGTTACTTCACCAGGCCAAATGAATCTAGTTAACATGTTATCGTCTTTGTCTTTTGTCTTAATCTTTTTTCTTTAATAGAGCCTCTCAGCCCACGTATTTCACACATTTTTACCGGTATGACTAGATTGATGACCAGCTGAATATTATTTCCTGATCTGAACAAAATGCCTCACTGAATTTATTTTGTTATTAGTACTGTACATGGCAATTGCTATATTGTCCTGATAACCTCTATTGTTTAATGCATTTGCTCTGATATTAGTTCCTTGTACATGTAAAAGTTTTGTTTTTTCTTCTGCTCAGAACAAAAAAATGAATAAATAAATGCCAGTATCAGTGAAGTAAATCATCCCTGGTTAATATTACCAACAATTACTTTACAATTAATATGGGGGTGTGTAATGGAGCCCATTGGTTTCAGTTAATTTCACTTTGTTATTAGCTCATTAAGTGGCTCAGCAGAGCTCATATTCATATTGGTTGGCATTAACACATTGCTCATTTTGGAGTTTAAACAGAGTGAACATAACCTGAATTTGTTTTTGTTGTGCATTCACATAAAGAACTGAAACTATATAAATTAATTTTGAAATGGGTACTGTACTTCAAAATGTCTAAGTTCCAGGAAATCTTACCAAACCCTGCCAAATTTTCAATACTGTTGAGCATTGTGGAGAAACAACAGTTGCTGCAGGCAAGTGTAAGATAATTCTATGAACCTCCAAGTTCCAAATCTCTCTACCTATGTGTACACTTAAAAAAGGCTGATGGAGATAAAGTTTTGCAAGGAAGTTTTTCATGCCCACTTTTTTTGCATCGCCATTTCTAATGTTAAAATGAAAACACAGCTTCTAACACCTCTTTCCAAACCAAACTATCTTAACATTCAGCAAAGTCAGCAATGTTTTCTTGTATTAATTAGGGTTGGGCCAGTATAGAATTTTTCAAATTGATTTGATGCGAGACCAAACAACAAATTTTACCCCTTGGTGTCGCATTTCCAGTCAGCAGGAGAGAAGAAATGAGACTACTAAAGCTCATAACAGAGTGTAGTGGCTCTAATCCATCTGCTGGTGGTAAGGCACCCCTACTGGTTTGCCAACCGCCAATAAACACTATCTAATGAGAAGAAGTGGGCTAGCTGGAGCAAAGCAGCGACACCTTCAACATTGTTGTCCAAATGTTGTGTTGTGTGAATTTTTCAGCGTTTTTTTTCAGTGGTTAAATTCTAATCAGCTACCTTGCCACATTGGTGCAGTTTTAGTATCTCATGAACATGAACTTTCCAGTAAAATACACATATGCAATGCACACACCTTTTCTGTCCTTCTGCTGAAATGGCTTCAGCTCTGTAGTAAATCACTTATGGTTCCTCAGACACTAGCAGCTCCATTACTCGGTTTATGACAATATAGCAATATGATAACATTATGTTTGTTACATTGTCACAACGCTTATTACTGACGCAAAACAAGTCTTGCACCACAACGCCACCGTGAGGATGCTTTTAATTCGACATGTTCAACTAGTCTTAGAAAATCAAACCAATTTAAAGGTGGGATATGAGATCTTAGAAAAACGGTTCAAGCAAGCTACAGTTGGAAAATACTCAATTCAAAAGTCCAAACCCCTTTCTTCAAACATCCCTACAAAGCCACGCCTCCAGAGTACTGGCACGCACAATGCTTGCTCCCAAAGGTTCACGAGCGCTGCACAGCAACAGTACGTCGGCTCTGGCTCCGGCCCCGGCTCAGGCTCTGGTTCTGGCCTCGATCCATGCATACCTCATTCAGTTTCCTCCAACACCTCCGCTCTTACAGAACAGCCCCAGTTCATACCTATCTGACTAACATTACATTTCCTACTGATTTATGTCAGTGACAAAACAGTTTACCGGTGAACTTTCCATCCTAATATAACTAATATAGCCAAGATTTGGCTCTGGCTTCATTTCCTGAGAACGCACGACTTGTGCATGAAGAGGGGTACACACAGAGGGGGGAGGGGGGAGGGACAAATGGCAGTTGAGTTTGGTAGACATATCACCGTTCAATCATTTCGATTGGGCGCTCTCAAAATGATTGGATGGTGTCTTTTCAGTCCTGTCCGTTCCACAGGTGACTAAATTTTTTTTACTTTTGTGTTAGAGCATTTAATGAATTGGTTGTAATCAGAATGTGAAGGGGATTTTAAGAAATATAGTAAAAAATGCTCCAGGAAAACATCTCGCACCCCACCTTTAAGCTACTACATTAGCCTGAAAATAACCCACCTCTAGCTTTAAGAAAAACATTTTGGTGGTTCCTATCTACCAAGCCCTGATTGTAGTTCAGTACAGTTCAGTTATAAAACTGTAACATGCTTGAACTTCACTGGAGCTTCAATTTCTTCCCATAATGCAGTTCTCCCCAAAGCTGCCACCTCTGCTTATATCAGTGTTCCAATGCTACAAATATTGCTTTGCAGGAAGAAAGAAGAAGTTATTATTAGAAAATGTTTTGCCTCACATTTCTGGTGAAAGGATACTGTACATGTCATCTGTACGTTTGACAACAGAAAACAGAGCTGGCACTTTATCATTTCTTCCAAGCTGCACATTTTTTCTTGCCCAAATGAGGTCACGGGAGTGTTTGGGTTAGTGCCCAAGATGTGGCCCAGAAAACAAGAACATCTGCATTCAATATTCATTCACTGCCAAAATAAACAAATGACACATTGGTCTAGAGTGTCTGTCATTACGGCATCCTCTCAGCAGAAAACATTAAGGCAGGCTAATAGCTTCAGCAGAGGCATTAGAGGTTGGAGAGGATGAGGCTCTCCATCACACCGCTCCCTTTGAATGATCGACTGTGGCTCGGCAAGGCTTTGGGGCACTTAATAAACACTAGGCAAATGTGATACCCAGCCTTCTAGTCAGCAAATCACTCCTGTTTCTCTGCTTCACTTTGGCTGGCTGGAACTTCCACAGAGTCTCCAGCGAAGCTTTTCAATTACAAAATCATTCTGTGTGACTGTATGTGCAAGTGTGTCTGGCGGTGCACGCTAATCCGATCTCCCCCATTCTGCAGGGGAAGAATCAAGAGGCGGTGGATGGGTGGACGGATGTATGGATGGGTGGAAAGGATGAGTCGAGCTGCTCCCCTACCAACATCCTAAACCTCATTCCCCAGTTTAGCAAAGAGCTCATTGGATACACCGTCTTATCCGCCTGCTCAAACACCAACCTCGAGGCATCAGTTCACAGTAAGAGACAGAGATAGAGCTCTGTATGGTAAATGATCTTTTAAATGCTTTCTTTCATGTCTTGTTCCTCACCCGCTTCTCCGTCTTGTCTTCTATTACAGCTCTGTTAGCACTGCTGGATAGTTTTCCATGTGATTTTGCAGAAAAGTCGAGGCTGCGGAGGACAGAGCAGCCTCACGATGTTTCACAGTGCTCTGACCTCAACAACCACTCACAGACAGCAGCAGAATGATGAGTTGGACAAAGTTTGAGAAAGCCAGTCCGGCATGTCTTCCAAAACGGTTACCCCTGGGTCCTGAGAAAATCAATTTGTGTTTAAGAAGGTGTTATAGTCCATACAGTGAGTTTTCTCGGCTGTTCCACAAGTTGGTAGCTCCATAAAGTAAAAATCTCATGATGGAAAAGGGTTAAGAGGTGAAACTCAGCTTCTCACGTCCCTATGGAATAGCAGCTCCCTCTGTCAGATGTAAAAAGCACATTTAAAGGAAAGCATTTCTCTGAGCCAGTGTAGAGTCAAACACTGACAAACCCACAGGACTCTGACAAAATGTACTACATGATCGAATTCACCGTAGACACTAGGACCCCATTATTAATGGTGTTTCTCTAATGTGGGAATGTCTTTATTACAGTCAGCATAGCAAGACAAAAATTATGAGTCATCATTATCATCTTAAATGTGCGATCTTCTGTTTTCTCTTTATCTCAGTATTACTTAGACCAGGGGTCTCAAACTCATTTTCTTTCAGGGGCCACATTCAGCCCGATTTGATCTCAAGTGGGCCGAACCAGTAAAATAATAGTACAATAACCTATAAATAATGACAACTCCAAATTTCTGTCTTTGTTTTAGTGCAAAAACCCCCCATTAAATTATGAAAATATTTACTTTTATAAACTATCCAAAAAAAAAAAAAAAAAGATGTGAATAATCTGAAAAAAATTAAATTTCTTAAGAAAAGTAAGTACAATTTCAACAATATTATGCCTCAACTTATCATTTCTACATGTGCATTGTGGGTCAGATCTCCAAAGACACTAAACACTTAGTAACAGGCAGAAAATTGTTGAAATTGTGCTTAATTTTCTTTAGACATTTCAGGTTGTTCATATTTGTTCAGGTTATTAACATTTTACTGTTACAGGGTAGTTTGTAAAAATAAATATATTCATAATTTAATGTTATTTTTTGCACTAAAACAAAGACAAAAATTTGAAGCTGTCATTATTTATAGGCATGATGTTTTGGGGTTTTTTCTCACATCAAACTGAGAAGAAAATATGGAGGCATTATTTTTTGTAGGTTTTCATGCTATTATTTTACTGTGGATCATATTGGTCTGTATGTGGAACCTGAACTAAAATGAGTTCAACAGCCTTGATTGTGGAATTTTTGCACTTTGCAAATTCATCCCATGGGCCACAATGGAACCTTCAGCGGGCCGCATTTGGCCCCCGGGCCACATGTTTGAGACCCCTGACTGAGACAAAAAGCATGGCTATTACTGTGAAATATCTGTTCTTTCACCTCTGTTTGAAATTTCAGTAAATACTACAAATAGCACAAGTTCCTGCTTCCGTGGAAGTAGTGCTGCATACTGAGCTTCATAACTTTTATGACTGATTATTGAAATATGTTTCACTGTTTGATACCAAATATCAAAATAAATCTCATCAGCAACAGCATGTACACTGTCAGTGTTAGTTTGCATTACTGTTGCTAGGATAGCGAGTTTATGTTCGTTAGAGTTGCCAGTGCTGAATTTGTCCAGTTTATCTATCAACTACTTATGGATGTCAGCAAAACGGTTACATACATGTTAAATCATGTTAAACTATTCTTTGGTCTATTTTGTAGGTTTATCACATTTATTGATCTTGTTGTTGAATTCAAAGCCATACACCAAACACAATGAGCATGTTTACATGACCATAAAAATCCGATAACTGGGAGTAATCTGATAATTGCCGTAATCAGATACAACACGTTTACAAGCACTTCAGAAATGCGATAATTGAAAAACCCTGGTTTACATGTTTCAGTCCATTATTTGCTTTCTTTTGGAGTGCGTACGTACGTTATGACGTTCACTTCCTGTTACTTTCAAAAAATCCGGTCTTGTCTCGGATATTCTAAAGGAAAACTTTTGAAATGTGTCGCCATTCCTTTATTTCCTCCTGTCAAACAGATGGAGGATGTTTTCATTTGTTGTAGCATGAAATTTGTTTCCTCTTCCCTCCAGAAGTGAGTCTTTGCCAACTTTTCACTGCTACATGCCATGTTTGTTTACCTTTTTCCTTAGGTTCATGTTGTAGCTGCATAACTTCCGTTAAGTTATTTCATTATTTCTATTAAGATATATTTTTGGTTCACTGGGAGTCTACAATGGGGCAAGTTAGACTACAACAGGAAGCATAACATACTCTCCTCTGCAATGGTGAAGAATTTAAAATGACTTATATTTATGTCAATGTTACATCTTTGTGAGGGAAACACCGACATTAGATTCAGTTTTATAATAGCACATACTGTAGTAGAATTAGTAGTAGACAGACAATCCAACCACCAAACAAATCTACCCTTAGGAGAAAAATTAAGTAAATATGGATTCATTTCCTTCACAAATATTTTGTGAAGGCAGAAATTCACCCAACACATTTGCCAGAGAAAAAAAAGATAAACACATTTCACTTGTTAAAGACACACAGAAAATAGTTGAAGAAAGAACACCCCAAGTACATCTTGGCAGTTCTCTCCTCTCTGTCCAAAAGGCTGAATCTAAAAAAAGATTAAATGAAATTCTTCCATTTCCAAATATCATGATTATTTCTGCGTCCAGTTTTTTTTAAGATGAGCAAAGGGACAGATCAATAGCTCTAGTAGTAACGTAGAGGAGATTGGCAATAAAAGCTGCTAATCCTGCCTGTAAACCCCTTTGATTAGCTAACATGTTCTGTATTAATCTGATAAAAACAACTTTAGGATAAAATACAATGAAATAAACTGTATTGCATTGTCACGCAAAATATTTAGTTGTGGACTTTTCAGCGAACCATTACCTAACAGACAATATGACCTTGGTCAGATGACAATTAAAAGAAAAACAAATATTGGTCTCAACTGCAGATTATTCCAAAATGCCAAAATATATGAATTAAAGATCTAGACAATGTTATGAGGAAATAATTCTATTGAAATTATTCAATGGAAGTTGTGGTTTGAGGAAACTGTGTGATCTTTGTTCATCGAAAGACATTTACGTTCTGTAGGCTATTGTATTATTACTATCTATGAATATTTAAAAAGGCTTGAAACCCAAGGGAAACTACATCTTAAGACTTGATTTATTTTGTTACCAATGTAAAATTGAGGCTGGGTGATTATTTAATTTGCTCTAGGAAATAATTAGACATTTGGGAAAGATGTTAGTCTTTTGTCTACTTAGACACAAGGTACTGTACTTCTGTAATTGTGTTCATTTTTACACAGGAGTATACTACATAATGTATGCAGCCTTTTTAGCTCTTAACTCAAAGACGGAAATGTGAATATGCTGTAAATTGGATGAAATTAAACTTTAATGATCCCCAGGAGGAAATGGGGTCATCGTCAGAGAGAACAGCATATAGAGGGAATGTGACTTACAGAGAAAGAACTAAAAGGGAATTCTAAGAATAAACACAATGAGCATATAACAAATGTATAAACTGTGGAAACTGCCAATGCTGGAGAGGCAGTCACATCACGTTTTGTTGCTTAATTGTGGATTCCAGCTTTAATTGCCAACATGGTTTCGGCTCATTTTCTTCACCTCTAGTAGATAAGACACCTCGGTGCCCCCGGAGAGAAATGTGAAACTTCTAATAACATTCAATAATAATGGTGAAATTGTCTGGATAAAGCTCAACATTATCTTTAGAACATCACTGCCACATTACTCTGCTTTATTCAATGGAAATGGAGTCCACACAATCACCCATAAGACTCTTAGGCATGAAATGTGTTGTATCTTAGCTTTATATTAGCTGCAATCTTAAGGATGGTCAGACATTACAAAATATAAAATTAAATGAAACTCACCTACATTTCAAAAGGCCCACATTGCAATGCATTTGCTGTAAATAGGCTACAGCTCAATTACAGCTACATATTAATGCTAGTATCTACAACTTCAGTGTCTGGATTATTTTAGACAGGAATGTCCTAAAAAGCAGATCTGCTTCTCTGTTTGTATGTGGATCCATACAAAAATAGAGCCATCTGCATGTTCATAGAGTTCAATATGCAGAGCTTATCATCAAAAAATAACAGTATAGCAAAAAAAACAAACAAACATTAAAATAACCAAAAATATTATGCCAACATTCATTTTAAATGGGCCATTAACTAGTGTGATTACATAAGTTTACAGATAGTACTGTACTAATAGCATTAATGTCACAAGCACAATCACTAGGTTAGTGAGTTTATACATGTGTTTATATTATGGCTACTGCCACAGTACTGTGGCACCAAATATGGGTTTGTCAATCACCACAGAGCCAATCAAATGATCTGAATTCCGCACTCTGAACTTTGTCCCACTGGGTGATTTATTTTCAGCAAAAACCTGAGCAAATTCCTCATATGAGGCAAAACAGTCGCCATGTTTCATGTTGTTTGCCTGCATGTTGAAACTGAAAGCGTGAATAGACACACAAACCAAACCAGCTTCCAGTAACTGGTACTGTAGCCTTTTCCTGTACCCGAATAGACACATGGCATGTGCGGTGCTTATTGCCACAGTACTGTGGCAGCAGGGTGACGGGTTACAGGTTACCAGTCTACACATGATAAAACGAGGACGCAGATTGGCTCTGTGGTTATAGACAAATTAGAAAGTTAGTCCCACAGCACTGTGGACATAGCCACTTCATTATATTACACTTTAGCATTTCTCTGTATTCAAGTAAACATGTTTAACCCACCTTAACTTTTAGTCTGTGCCATGATTATTTTACTGCTGTGGAAAAAATAAGGAAGAATTAGTGTATCTCCATCGACTATAGTTTCGACGTGCAGTGAATTACACAGATGCTTAACAGTTATGCTGGTGTGAAAACATTGTAGATTCATTATAAAACTCAGGCCACAAAACTTAGGCCGCCACAGTCTGAGTGATTAATGGAAACACTGCAGCTGTATGCACTGCAAAATGTGGACTAATGTTTACTTCATCGAGATATTGTCAATATTTTTTATAAAATCAGTCCAAAACGATGCAAAAATGCAAAGTCTCTAGTCAGATAACAACAGCAAACATCCATCACACAGACTAAGCCTCCAGAAAACAGAGGAAACTAGAGGTTTGGTTGCAACTCACTTAAATTTTAAATGAGATGACAAAATTGTGATTCAGATTGTGGCTCTTGATTCTACCTGAGAAGACTGTCATATCAAGTTTTGGCCAGATTGCCTTAGCCATCTGACTTTTACTTGTTGGGAGTGGGACAACATATTGACAACAACAACATATTATCGCTGTAGAATCATGATACTGTTGTCATCTAAGGCAACATGTCAGGGTAGTAACATGTCTTGTAAAAGTGGACAATACATATCGCCTACAATAATATCATAAATGTTGATTTGACAATGTGCAATTTTACATTATCGAGTATTCATACTGTCGAAAAGAAAACAAACGGATGGCACATAGTAAACAGCGTATCTGCTGGTAAGCATTAGACTTATTATACATGTGTATAACATATTATAGTCCAGGACAAACGTCCTCCCCCCGCAAATGAAAGTTTGCAAAGCTTCAGGAGGTAGGGAAAAGTATTATGTTTCACTGACCCCCCCCAACCCTCGCTGAGTCATCCAGCAAAGCATAATATGTGTTTGTGTGCATGTTTTGCAGAAGATGTATGAAGCACTTTAAAAACAAACAAGAGCTGTTGTACTGAAATGGAGTGTCTATCCATAGATGTCCTGGTAAGCAAGTAGAGTTTTACAGCACTTCTTTTTTTTTAAATGAAAGAAAGAAATTCACATTTTAAATGATATTGTCTGATTATTACCGAGAAATTAAAAAAAAATAATTGAGATTTTTTTTTTTGTTTTGCCCATATCGCCCATCCCTAATGTGTTGAGTTCCTCTGGTTGTGTATGTACCAGGGGATGTGAATCACAAATGATCGGCTTCACCTGATGCTGCCACTAAAACTGGACCATTAAAGTCAGGAGGTCATTAATTTTCTTACAATTTATACTGAAAGGAAAATAATTATGGTTATTAAAACATAATGGCAGTCAACTAAGTACTGGCACTCAAAACCAGTAAAACCTGGGCAACAGGGCTGGGCGACACAGACCAAAAATCATATGTCAATCATTCACAATTTCTTTGTATTTTCCAAAAAGTTGGCTCATGGAATTCACTTCCCCCTGACCTACACACCAATTCCCTTCCACACTTCAAACCCCAACTCAAAACTCAGGTCTTTCCCACTCATAGAGAGGAGGTGTACAAGTAGCGTAGGCAGTTGATGTTGACACCATAGCCCATATTTATTTGTCTTTTATTGTATTTTATTGTCTTCTATTGTATTTCTTTGTATTTCTGCTTTTATCTGTATGGTAACTTTGACTGTCAAGAAAGGTGCCCATAAATAAAATGTATAATTATTAATTTTAACCTGTAAGTCAAAGACATATATTGGATGTCACAATCACTTTTAGAAAATAGATTGTGATCAAAAATAAAATGAATAAAAATGTTCAGAAGCAAAACATGTAAATAAAGTAACATAGCTCTAAAACTGTTCGGTTCATCCACTTTAACATGCAGGTGTTTGTCTGATGTGTGTTTTCTTTTTTCTACCACTGAGGAAATAATACCGGTCTACAAGTAAAATACCTCCTGAAAAAAAGTAGTGAAATTTAGCGAAGTCTGAGTTTCTAATGAAGAACAATTAAGGTAAAAACTAACGCAGTGACCCATGGAGATCCACAGGTTCTAGATGTGGTAGTTTTTATGCTGTTGTGTATTTGTGCATGCTGTACCGCATTTGTCCAGCAGGCACCAACAAAGCATTCTGGGTATAGCAATGTGATTGTAGGGCTACTATATTCCAAAATTACTAATATCTCCCAAAATATTGGTCCTATCAACTTGCCATTTTTGCTAGTCTGATCATTGACCAAAAACACATAAGTATGACAAACTGCAGCAGTCAGCTCTTTACGGATTTAATGTGAATCCCCACACACACACACACACACACACACACACACACACACACACACACACACACACACACACACACACACACACACACACACAGAGGCCACTTGGCTTTTATAATATAGTTGTTAGTTGGCTGTAGTGTCCAAGATACAGCCCTGGGTCAAAATGTGAAATTTTGAGAATTAAAGAGAGAACGGGATTTGCTCAAAAGGAATGTTTGTCTCACAGCAACTAGATCTACTAGATCTAAAACACTGTCTGCACATTACAATATATTCACCTTACAAGCTCTTCATACTGAAACGGTTATAAATCTATTGTATAAATGTATGTGTAATCACTAGGGGTGGGAATCTTTTACTATCTCACGATTCGATTCGATTCTTGGGGCTACGACTCGATTCAAAATCTATTTTCAATTCAAAACGATTTTCGATTCAAAACAATTTGATTCATAATGATTTCTGCTTCAGTCTATAGGTGTGCAAAGGATCCTCACAATCTACTCCAGTCTAGCCGCTAATTGGTAACCCTAACCGCTAATCGTACTAGCCGCTAATCGCTAACCCTAACCACTAATCGCACTTGCCACTAATCGCTAACCCTAACCACTAATAGCGCTAGCCGCTAATTCCGCTAATGGCGTGAGACTGCCAGTGGATTTGTTTTATTTTTTTAAATCAATTTTGGGACATTTTGAATCGATTCTGAATCGTAGTAAATGAGAATCACGATTTTTATATGAATCAATTTTTTGGCACACCCCTAGTAATCACACTATTATGTACAATAAAAACATCAGCCAACCAGTACTTTTGTCACTTAATTTCCAATTCATCTAATTAAACTATATGTAAGATTTAACATATTTAATCTCTGAGGGGAAAAAAGTTAACAAGTGTAAATAAAGTTTGATGTTTAAGTTAAAATACAGAAATCTTCATTACATTAGCTCAGCTGCTGGTGGCTGCATACGTCTAATTGTGCAGTTGTCCTGGTTTTCAGCAGATGCTTTACCAAAACACGTCGTATGTTATAATGAGAAATGTAAAAATATTTCCAGTTCATTATGAGCCTGTAGTAAGCCAGAGCGAGAGAGAGGAGATCAAAACACCGGCACAGTTTTACATAAGAAATGGGTTATGTAAGGCAACAAAAACTCCACCAATATAAACACTACTGTCTTATCCAGCACCTCAACAGTAAATTGATATACCTTTAAAAGTCAATATATCTTCCAGTCCTACATACAATGGGCTGAGCTATTTTGCTGAGACCAAAAGTGTGAACCCAACACCCTGAGGCATTAATAGTAAATAGTAAATAATGTGCAACATACTGCAAACTTGTACAACATATAGACATATAACCTAAATAATAATAACCCTGGAAAGTTGCTCTCTTCCTGTCATATACATCACAAGCATCCTGTCCAAATAATCTGTCCTTGTTTACCATTCCCTCTTATGGTTTAGTCATTCAAGGACTAACGGCCTCTCCTCCACACATGCACACAGCCCGCTAACTTTACTTCTTTTTTTATTTACTCTCTCTCTCTCTCTCTCTCTCTCCTCAGCGTACCCTGAGGGACTCTCAGTCGACTTCAAGCGAAAGAAGCCCGAGGATTCGTGCTCGGAAGACTTTCACACACCGCCATGCTCGCCGGTGAGCTATCACTGCGGGGTGCTGGGGAAAAACAATGAGAGGCATGATCTATATCTGACAGCGATTCCAGCGGCTGAAAGATAGAGAGAGGACAGGGAAGAAGGGGTGGGCGAAAAAAATGGAGGAATAATACACGGCAAATACTTTATCTTCCTGAGAAATTACTGTGTGGATTCACTTTGTAAAGAGTGTGGAGAGGGTTCTCTGGGGAGACACAAAAGGGGGAGATAAAGTGAATAATTTCAATAGAGAGGCAATCAGCTGCTTTATGTTATCGAATTTAAACCCACCTCTGTTTAGCCTATTATCACATCATTCTTCAACAACACACACTTCCTATAATGACAGTGCTGGCCTGGCTGCACTTCCACAGCTCTACACTTTCATATCATGCCCAGTGCAAGTGCTGAATCCCTTTTTCTTCGTCTTCTACTCCCCCACCCCCCGGGGTTAATGCCCAGTATGGAACCACAGAGAACCGAGATGGCATAGCATATGCATTCCCTGCTATCTAGCACCAGTATGAATGGATAATGCGTTTCTTTTTCCACACTTCGGGGACTTTTTGTGAAGCTGAGCATGGTAGTAGTGAAAAGTTTATATACGACGGCATGCAGGGAAAGTTATACAGAGACAGGAGGGGTGTCAGATCCCCCCCACCCCACCCCAAACTGGGATTACATGCTCCTGAGAAACATGTGCAAATGTATTCACCACTCCCAGAGTAACATGATGTATTTAAAGTTGTCGACGATGTGGTGTAGTTTGGAGTTTCTTTCACCGAGTATCAAGGACACTTACTTCTCATGCAGCCAGCAGCCTCATTAAAAGACGAGTCCTGCAGAAAGTAGATCTCATTTTTGTGATCTCTGTCTTCTGAAGCATGAGCCAAGGGGCTGCTAAAACGACAACAGAAACACCAAGAGCCAATCGTCTGTCTCTGATGTCCCATCCAATCAGCAACTAAGTCTTACATAACATTGTTGTGTAATAGTGTGCTGTATGTGTGTCTTTATTATTGATGTTCAACATAGATATCATGAAAATATTCCTTTGTTTTGACTTACTATTACTGACAAAACTTCAGTAGCTCAACTATCATCGTCTTCAATTATTCGTCATCATTATTCATGAGCACTCACTTAAAGGCAAGTCACCTGAAAACCTATGAACACAATGAGAATCTGCAAGATAATCCAGCTGAGACAATTGAAATTCAAGGGGTGATACGTCTTATTATTTGGATTTTGGCCACACCTCATTAAGGTTCTAAATGATGTAGAAAATGAGTTCTAGTCCAATTGGATTTTTAATATGATTACCACAACAACAAACCAGAAATGCTAACTGGACTCTTCAAGTCAGGCTCAGTCTACAGAGCTGTTTTGAAATACGATCTGATTTTAAAACCAATATCCATGATGCGTATAAAAGGAATCTTCTCTCCCATTAAACATGCAAACAGAAAAGTAGTTGACAATAATGGCACATCACACATTGTAGGATATTATTAAGATGATTGTAACTGACAGAGCATCATTTCACATGATCTCATGGGGATGCAGATGTAAACAAAAACTTGATGTAGCAATTGTCTGCAGTGGAAAAAATGGATGGATGAGCAACTGATTGAGGAGACGGTGATATCTTGTCTATCAGTTTTAATATCTGTGAAAAGTAGATGCTAGCTAATATTAGCATTAACCATTGTTTGGAAACGCTTTTGTTATCTCACTGACTACTGAGATCCTGTACAGAAAAGAGTGACTAACATTTATTTTTTATATTTTTCTCTAAAGAGTCTCTGAGTAGTTAAGGAAGTTTAAGACAGGGTCTGTAAACCCCACACACTGCAAGAAACCAGGGGTGGATCTACAGGGGGGCAACCACCACTATGCCCACAAACTTCTCACGCATTGAAACAAACAATAAATGGACCTAAAGTTATTCAAAAAGTGTTTTATTCTTCTTAGAGGCAAGTATCGTACTGTTTAAAGAGCAGAATTTTGACTTGTAATGGAATTTTCTACTATTAATATTTTTACGAGCTGCACATTTTTGTTTCGTTTGAAGACTGCTGTGGTTCTTGTTGTGCATTAGAACATTTATGGAGGGTGTTGACACAGGGTCTGATATAACAAGGGGTTTCTCACACACCGTCTTCCCACGCCACCCTGCAAAGATGTCTTGCCCCACGTTTACCACCCCATGTGAAATTTTCTACATCCACCCCTGCCAGGAACATAAGGACTAACCAAGGCTAGAAACCAAGTTTCTCTTCTGATCATTAGAAAGGGTGAATCTGGGGTGAATCAGCCCCAAATCCCTGTGGTCTGAGCCCAGCTTTACAGACAGTCTTAAATTACTTCTACTTCAATCTTTCAGCTCAGCAGCTACATTTGTCTGTCTCTGCATGTATGCATTTGATTGGCTTTGTGGGGTTCCCCAAGGCTCAATCTTGGGACCTCCTTAATTTTATATTTACATTTACCCAATTTTACAAAAATATTTTAACCCGTAAAGACCCAAACACCCACCGGCAACACAAACCATCTATAGATTTAACCGTTTAATACATGTAGATCCACTAGTCCTAATCCATTACATGTAGTTAATTGGTGTAAAATACAGTTTATTGTCTTTTCATGGTCATTAGATATGACCTATTTGGATGTTCAGAGGCTCCGTAGTGAACGTGGAAACACTGTCATCTTCTACAACATTGATTCACCAGTAAAACCCATGGAGTTTGAGCAATGACAGTGGATGGAGACACTTGTTTTTACATTCAGTTAGCTATATCTTTACTGAAAAAGTCACTTTTTCTTTTTTCTCTGTTTTGGTGCAATTAACTTTGAATTTACTTTCAGTTTTCATGAACATCTACATGATCTGTGAATTAAATACAGGAAAATACATGATTTACACCAAAAAAAAATGCAAAATACAGAGGATAATATTATATAAAAAAAAAAAAAAACTGGTGATAAATCAATTAAGAAAGGTTAAAAATAGAGAAAAAATCATTTGGGAACTACCATAAAAGGAACACTGGGTCTGTATGGGTTAATGATGTAGACCATTCTCTTTGCTCATGAGCAAATAAATAACAAGATGAACATTAAGTATCTTCAGCTTAACAACAAACTCCTAAAATAACTTCAGCCTGTATTATTTCAAATACCTTCACTACAGATCTTAATTTTGATAGTTTTTTTTTTTTTAACACAATGCAATTACCTTGTTTGATTTTGACTCTTGTTATTCTTTTTGTGAACAACATAATTACAGAGGTCACTACCATATTTCTTTTGGATAGAGTTTGTATTATAATTCCCACTAGTTTAAATCAAAGCACTTTATCCAGATAGCAACCAGGGCAGATATAACCTGGGTCTTTCCATGAAACTGGGTTTATTTTAGTATCTGGCACTTTGCCAGCTTTTTAGACCAAATAATAGAAGAGAAATTTAGCCATATTTCCCCCCAGGATGTACCTAATGATGACCTCAGATAAATGCAAAAAAATTATACTCTTGCTCTGAGCCATCCCAAAATTAATTAATTTTTAATGAAATATTGGTGCCAAAATTGGACCAAAATTGAGACAGGAAAAGCTACCTTGGTGTCAGTGCATTTGATCTGGAAAATATTACTTGAAATGGTCTTATATATAAATAGACATTGTGTTAAATTTGACGATCCTAGTAGTTTTTCTTATCCAGACATGCAGGTTTTTCATGAATTGGCAGCCTCATTCCAGGTTTCGTGTGTAACCCATTGTGTCCACTGGTATTACATGTGGAACCTGCCCACTGAATCACAAATAAATCGTGTGTGAGTTTGCAACAGTGGCCATTTTTGTGAAGCACGCTGCCTTGCATATTTACTTTGATTCCCAAAATGTACCTGTGAGAGAATAAAGAGAAATTAAAAAAAAAGTAGCACATAATTTTCATGTCCATTTTACCTTGGTTACGTTGGGGTAATCATTGTATGCAAAATCATCCATGCACTGCTGGAATACTGACTAGTCATAATTTCAGGGGAAAATTTTAATATCACTAAGTTGTCTGTGGATTTGCCTTGTGTAATAGTATGGGTATTGGGGAAAAAAACTAGGGATGTCGGATATTGGCTTTTTTGCCAAAAACTGATATGCCGATATTGTCCAATGCTTAATTTCCAATTCCGATATCTACCGATACCGCTGCCGATATATGTGGGATATTAAGCTAATTTTAGGTAACATCACATATCTCCTGTCATGGAATTAACACATCATACCTAATTTTATTGCGATGCCCCACTGAATGCATTCTCAAAAGCAACAAGGCTTTCAAAACGTAAACACTGTCTGTGCACAGAATACATATTTCAACTTAAGTTGTGGAAAAAATGCCATATTTATTTATTTTATCTCCCTCCCTCCATGAGTCTATTACAGTGTAGCAACTCTACTGTACAATTTTGAAAACTGCACATTTCTTTCAGCTACAAACAAAGCTTCATTTACACATCGGTAAATGCGGGTGAAATCAAGGCATTATTTTATCAGTTTTAATGATAGGCAAAAAAAACGATAACGATATTCACTGATGTTACATTTTTATGCCAATATCGGGCCGATAATATCGGTGGGCCGATATTATCGGACATCCCTAAAAAAAACTAAAAGAAAAAGACGGGGGAGTTCATTATGGAAACCTGGTGTCCATGTTACATGCGGATTTTTGTATGTGCGCGTCAAATAAAAATGTGTAACATCTGAAAAAAAGTTTCTCTTTTATGTCAGTAAATATTTATTTTTGAAATAGACCCAAAGTGCTTCCAAACTTGCTTCATAACATTAATCTACATCTTGTTTGAATGTCCTGCTTTTAAATATCAGTTTCATAGAAGCACCCACCTGCAAATAAGTAAATTCCACCTGCTACCTTTAAAAATCTAAAATTATGTTTCTAACTTCAGTATATCAGACTATGACTAAATTTTCTGTCTTCTTTGAAAGACTTTTATTTTATTATGTTCTGAATGTTTTTTGTTTTTTTTTCAGGTTTGTGCAAAGAAGATACAACAAAACAAAAGATAAGTGAACACAGAGATCCCAGCACTGGTTCCAAACTGTCATAAAATAGAGTAATATTGTTGTTTGTCCTTAAATTTCCCAGTCGCTAAAATTTGTTTAACCTTAGGCTCCCCTCTGCACCACCGAGCTGGAACAAACAACCCACTGCCTCTGAATGAACCTTAAATAGGCATCTTTATTCACCCAGCACTAGCACCAAACATCACAGCACTTACATTTTGTCAAGAAGTTTCATTACTTTGACAAAGCTGTGTTTAGGTCATACTGTAAGGGGAATGTTGCACTAGTTTTAGATGCTGCAGCCAACATCAGTAGGTCTAATCAAAAGCACCTCGCTAATCAATAGTTTCTCGAATACATCCCTTAAGTTATCAACATGAATAAGTAATACTTGCACAAGATGTTGCTCTACTGTCAAGCCAAGGCACAGCACCTGTTTGATTCAGAAGAAAAATGACTACTTAGCTTTTCCAAAGAGCAACGGTACATTTACCCAGCTGGGCACCTCTGGAAAAATGCACCATCTCTGTCGCAAAATAAAATATTCATGATAAAGTCTACCGTATGCTGTTCCCTTTGTAGCACAAAACATGTAAGCTACACAAGCCTAGAGTGAGTTTAGGCTGGTTCAATAAAGTGAACAATTAGCTTTTTCTGGAATTAGATTCTTCACACTTTCGATCAGTGTTTTTCAACTTTGAGGTCGGGAATTCAAATGGGGTCACCTGAAATTTCTAGTAATTAATAAAAATAAAAACTTACTAATAATAAATATATGGTGAGTTGACAGAGACAATCATAATCCATAACAGACATGACAAACTGTGAAGCTGAAACTGAAGCACTGTGGTACTGTTTATCTTTCAAATGTTCATTGTGGTCGGTTTCAGATGCTGCAGCTCTCTCATAATTCATAGTTTGAGTTTTTGTTTGTTCAGTATTAATTGTCAGCCTTGTAAATAAAAGCTGGACTGACTGTACATATCCTGTTCAAGGAAAATAAAATTCTCACTTCGTGCAGTAATCTACACCTGGCTTTTCTGCCTCCATCCATAATAATATACATTATATAAAATTAACGTTTATTTGCAACATAGTATAGCAAACTATTACAAGATCAAAAATGAATTAATTTTAGCAAAAAAAAAAAATCTCTGTTTTGAATGTCTGGGGTTGCAAGAAATTTGTGGTGTTAAAATGGGGTCAAGAGCCAAAAAAGGTTGGGAACCACTGCTTTAGATCCTTGCAACGGGTCAGTAACATTGAACGATAAGATTTTAAAAAAAAATTAAAAAAAAAGAATGAATGCAGGTATGGTGATGAAAGGGAATGGGCGCTTAATGTCCAAATGCCATCTTCATTTGGAGTTCAACACTCAACAGTCAATAGATGGTTTAGTCTCATAATTATCAGGGATTTTGCAGAAGATGAGCGGAGAGAGACCAGAAGGCCTGAATTAAAGGTCACCTGTCAGATGTAAAGCTCCACAGTCTGTTACAGATGTTCAACAGTAAGACAAGAGTCCTTTGTAGTCATGCTTCTGTTCCACTTAGCCCAAGGCTGAGTTCGACTAATATTCCCATTACAGATTACACCCATTTTAATGAAGCACATTTAATTTAGCATTAAATCGAAACTGTTAATTAAAAGCCCAAGATGTCATTGGTCCTATTTGTCTCTGTATGCCTGTCTGAATATTTGCAACCATGTGAAGCAGGTGTTTTAAAAGAAGAAGAAACCTTAAGGTTCAGATACGCTTCAATTAGAACAACATGGATCTGTGTAGACTTGCAACGACTATTTGATTAATCAGTTGCTTTTCATTCAGTCATTTTCCTTAATCCTCTGGAGGGTCATGGAGATACTGGAGCCTATCCCAGCTAACAATGAGGGTAGGGTAGACGATGGACGTGTCTCCAGTTCATCACAAGGTTGACATATACAGATGAACAACCACTGATTGCCACATTTTCATATAGTAGTAGTAGTAGTTTATTCATTTTCTGAACCCGCTTTACGGGGGTCACGAGGGTCACATGGAATCTATCCTAGCTACTTACAGGCGAAGGCGGGGTACACCCTGGACAAGTCGCCAGTTCATTGCAGGACTGACATATAGAGACAAACAATCACTCTCACATTCACACCTATGGGCAATTTAGATTAACCAATTAACCTATCAGTGCATGTCTTTGGATGGTGGGAGGAAGCCGGAGTACCTGGAGAGAACCCACGCAGACACGACGAGGAGAACATGCAAACTCCACACAGAAAGGTCCCACCCCCGTCAACTGGTGTTGGAATCGAACCCAGGACCTTCTTGCTGTGAGGCACAAGTGCTAACCACTGCACCACCATGTCGCCTGTAGTAGTTTCTTCAGTCATTAATTACTTTAAACAACAAACAAAAACAACATATCCATTGTTTCATATACAGTGCAACTGAAAGGGTTTAGGCTAAAGTAAAGACTCATTTTGCCTAACCCTATTTACAATTAACACAATGTTTCCACAAGAAAACAAACAACGAAAAAAAAAAAATCAAATGTAATCTTTGCAAAATATACAACAGAAGAGAATACAGATTTAATTTTAATTCAGGTAAATCATGTCCTTATCTCAACTACCACTATTGATCCTAATCTTTTAAACAAGTATTTTCTTTAGTCAATCCTGAACTCTATATTTTTCAATAATAGTTAATTTGTACATCTTTTTAAAAGTTGTAATTGTTTTTGACTGTTTGAATTGATCTCCCAGGCCATTCCAAAGATTAACCCCTCTAACGGAAATACAGCTACTTGTTTTATTTATTCTTGCCTTAGCTTTTTTAAAAATGCCGGTTCCTCTGAGGCTATACTGCGGAGGTTGTTTTCAACGCAGTCTGTCTGTCTGTCTGTCTGTTAGCAAGATAACTCAAAAATTTATGGACAGATTTTTGCGAAATTTTCAAGAAATGTTGATGCTGGCACAAGGAACAAATGATTAAATTTTGATGGTGATGGGTGGGGGGGTACGACGACTGATCTGCCTCGGCGGAGGTCTGCGCTCTCCAAGTGCTTTAATAGTTAATATTATTATTGTGGGTGATTTAGATTGACAATTAAACTATTAAGGTACAGGTTTTCAGACTGTGGGAGGAAACTAAATAATAATAATAATGGATTAGATTTCTATAGCGCTATTCAAAGTACCCAAAGTGCTTTATATTATTGATCCATTATTTGTTCCCTCTCACATTCTAGGGATGTAACGATATGAAAATTTCATATCATGGTTATTGTGACCAAAATTATCACGGTTACCATTATTATCGTAGTATTGTTGAAACTGTGCTCAAAATGTTCAAAAAGTACTTAAACACACACTGAAATAATTTAACCAAGTTGTATTTTGAAAAAATAAATAGAATAAAATAAAATAGAATAAAATAAAATAAAATAAAATAAAATAAAATAATTGGCACAATGTACCCTCTGTTGGCAGAAACATTCAAGTATTAACCCTTAGGGGTCTGAGTCTATTTTGGGCGTTTTTAGTCCTTTTGGTTTTGCCTTTTTAGACTATATAAACAAATGTTTACTATACCCATGTTTGGTATCTTTTTTTTCAGCACAGCTTCATCTATCTCATCTGTCTATTATTTTTTTCACTCTAACCTACTATATCAACACAAAAGGACAAAAAAAGACAAAAAAAATATATAAAATCTGATCTGAAAAATGTATATAACTTATGGCATAAACACAAAGATGCTTAACGAACCTTATCAAAGACTTTAAAAGCGAATATTGTTTCCAAATATTAGGAATGTAAAATCAAAATTGTAAAAAATTAAAACTATACTCAAATATTTGACATAAAAGCAGATCTTTACATAGGAGTTTTCTCCGGAAAAGTGTGGTAATCAAACACGGCTATCATGATAATTAGAATTTAAACGGTAACACTAACTGTTGGCAATTTTACCACGGTTTATCGTTATACTGGTAATCGTTACATCCCTATCACATTTACATTCTGGGGGTGGTAAACTACATTTGTAGCCACAGTGTCTTGCCTAAGGACACAATGGCACATGACTAGGACAGAGCAGGATTCAAACCGCCGACCCTTTGATTATTGGACCACCTGCTCTACCTCCTGAGCCATGGCCGGCCCTAAAGGTTGTGTGAATTATGTGAACTTGTGTGAATCCTGGACTACTGCACGTTGGCCCAGTGGTATTTAATCATTTATTACTAGTGATGCAATCTCTACGGTTAGTCTCAAAGTAAATCAAATTAAGATCAGCCGTTCCCAGACATGGCTGCTTATGTACACAGCGGACTGTTGCAGAAGCCAGATGAAGAATGAATCAAGCCATTGTGTGCAGACCTTCTTGTTGTTTTTCCATGTTTGCTGTATGTCTGACATATGTGACCACTGAGAGAAGACATCATGGCTGTTAGTGAAGCGCTCGGTTTGTTTGGATGACCGCAGACGTGGAAAATGGGGCACATCCTTCTCAGTACAGCGCTGTAATAAAAAGGTCAGGTGCGATGGTGTTTATTATTGTGTGCAAGTTGAAAAAAATTACAACTGTAAAGCTGGTTTGGCCCAAATCAGAGGACAATAGGTTGTGAAAGATGAAGGCATTTGGACCTGGCAGTGATTAACTAGTGCTCGCCTCATAAAGTGCTGGAGTGTCCGATTCCCCTCTAAACAGCTTACTCTTATATTTCCTTTTTCCGTAAATCCCCACAGACTCCATCTCTTCACCTCACTCTTTATCACTCGCTCCCACAGTTCAAGTATTCCTAAGCTTGTCCCCGTCTTAATGAGGCGCTCACTGGAGGAGTTTCCTCCCTTTCTCTCTCTTTCTCCTGAGTTTTTTTTCTTTCTTTTTTAAAGGATTCAAGTGAGACGAGATATCAACCAGAGTGCTTTCACAGGAGGGGGGGGGGGGGGTGTTTCCTATCTCTGCTACAGATGATTGTTGGAGAAAGAGGCACAGCTCCATTCACCTTCCCTCACACTCCTCAGACTAAAAGCCATCTTAAGGCTGTGTGTGTCTGAGGCAGAATAATAACCTGATCCAATGATACAGCGCAAATTATTCCTGCATTTTCCTGAAAAGCTGTAACATTTACATATAAATGACTGTAGGTTTTCTCCTCTTTATCTCCAAGCAACATGAAACATCAGTCATTCAGATGTGTTCAGGAGGCTCAGAGTTCAGGATTAGAGGACGGGTTGTAGTTAAATTAATTCAATTCATAGTAAACTGTCAGAGTAGTGTATTTATACAGTAGTTTTTGGGCTCACCTGTACACAAAGTTTAAAGCACACACACACACACCAGAAGTGGCAGGAGATGAAACAGGAAACAACTTGCGATTCAGTGTGTCTTGCCCAAGGACACTTCAGCAGATTAACAGGGGGAGGGTGAAACTGCCAGGTTTGCAGTTTGGGGACGACCTGAGCTCCAGCCACCAAAGCACGGATTTATTATCAGAACTGAATTCCAGACTCAAAGATAGAACCCAATCTCCCCAACCTAAAGCTGCTCACCACTGCACACACCAAATACCAACGGTTTCTTACGCACATACAGACTCGCACTTCAACTGATGACTCCACCCATTCTTCTACACGATTTCACACAACTAGGTTCTATGTTTTTGGAGTCATATCTGACCTTGTTTGCACTTGCAGATTCCCTGACAGCAGTTTTTCTGATGACCCTTTTACCAGTGTGGTCTTGGGGGAAAATGCTCTTTGGGTTGCAGGGGTTTTTTTTTTAAGCAGTACCATGAGTGGCCACTTTGGGAACTGGCAGCTCCACTTACACTTCCTTTAAGAAAGAAACCATGGCGTAGCTCAAAATGAGCAGCCAGCAGTCCAAAACCTTCAAAAGTTGTCTATGAGAAAATGTCAACTGTCACATTTAAGAAGAAAATATTGGTCATTTTTGCTTGACTAAAAAAAATCCTTCTTTTATTGATCAAAAAAATAAATTAATCATGGAACCTTGGTGGTTCACCTGGTAGAGCCAAGGCCTTATCGCTGCAGCCTGAGTTAAATTGTGTTATGCTATGCCCCTACACACTCTTCCTCCTCATTTCCTGTTTCTCTCCACTGAATCTATCAAATAAAAGCAAAATGCCCAAAATAAATCTTTTAAAAAAGACATGAATTTATTCATATATACACCTCAAATGGTGGAGCTGTACTGTACAAACATGTGCACACTAACAAACTAACAATGACAATATTAAAGTGACTAAATAGGAGTTCACAGCTGCTCTGCTAAAGCATTTACCAGATTCATCATCTTACATTTAATACAAAATGCAAAAAACTGGATGACATTCAAATATTAGTAATTACATATATTTCTTCATAAGTTTCCTGCTAAAATGATTAAAAATTCATTCTAAGATGAACATAAATATTTGCTTATAGCCTCCCATCCCATAATTGGCTTCACATTTCACTTTGTACTGGAAACATGAACCTCCTGGTGGCACTCAAAACGTCAATATTAAAACACTGATGAATGTACAGATTTCACTGCTATTTATTTCAATACACATGTAGATAATTCAGTGGACAACACAATGGTGCTTTTTAGATTGGGAGTTCAGACATTTCTAAATGCAAAACAAGCCTTTTAAATATGTTTTCTTTGTAATGGAAATGATGAAAGGCTTACACGATAATGGAATAATCCTGAGTTGCAGTCGCCTCCAAACAAAGACACTTGCTGACATTTGGTTTGTAACTGCATGTAAATCTCCACACAGACAGATAATGCACACACTGTGTGGTTCCATTCAGACTATTTTCTACTGAAGTACACCTGCCAGCTGTCTATCTCCTCACAGTGTGCCAGTGCTCATGGATTAGTGACTCGCTCCGGTGACGACACAGGATTGGATGCAAACAGCATTCTTTGTTGCTGAGGTACAGCTACAGCTGAGCTCAGCTCAGAGCTGGTGTCATCACGGGCGTGTCGTCCTGGCTCACTTCCTTCACGAGGCGATAGAATCAGACCATTCATGTCTGCGGCGGGGGAGCACTTCCATAAGATGAAGCCTCGGGGAGAGAGACTACATCTAATGAGATTATGAGACGATTCAATTAAAAGGATTCTGTTTCATTTTGTTCTACAACTAAAAAAATGAGTTAAACTTTAGTTTTTGTTGGCATAGATTCCACTTTACAGGATGTGTACAGTTACTGAAAATGGTAAAAGATGAATGTTGTCCTCAAAAGGGTTTAAGTTACTGGTTCTTCTTCCCTCTGTTACAGTAAGACTGCAGTTAGTAGTTGGTGAAAAGTTCTCATTATAAGATGTCTTTAAAAAATCTTAAATGGTACCAAACTACCCCATTATTTTCAGTTTATTCAGTTCAATTCAACTTTATTTGTATAGCCCAATATCACAACAAGGTTATCTCAAAGGGCTTTACAGAGTCAGCTGGCGTAAACAACAGCCAAATAAACAGCAAGAAAATGAGTAGTGTCCAGGGCATCCCCCATCCTTAGACCCTCCTTCTCGGCAAGGAAAAACTCAAAACCCAGTGGGAAAAGGGAGAAACCTCGGGGAGAACCACAGTGAAGGAGAGATCCACTCCCATGGACGGACAGGCTATAGATGCAGATGTTATAGTTTAACTGGCTGACAGAGTGGATGCTTCCAAAATTTTACTTGAGTACAGATAATGGGCAAATCTGACTTTTTAGCCTGTACATCTGTGGTTATAGAGTGTGGAAATTATTAAAACTAGCTCTGTATTATTTCCAAATAAAAACTAGGGCTAAAGATAAGACCAAAATATCATTTGACAATGTGTAGAATGGGTAGAATCATGATCCACATTCTGAATCACATTTTCACATTATTCTTAAAATGTATGAGTTACAACCACAGTCTGACCAGTTTTCCACTAGTTTCCACTGGTTTCTGGAGGCGTAGGTCATGTGTGGTGGCTTTTTGTTCTTGTATCTGACTAGAAAACATGCATTTTTGCATCATTTTGGAACAACCTTATTACAAAAATGAAAATATGGTCATGAAGTAAACACTAGTCCACATTTTCCTGTGCATACCGCAGTGTTCCCATTAATTACAAAGACTGGTGGACTAATTTGTTTTAGAGTAAACCAAAGCATCGTAAACTATTGAGCATCTGAGTGAATCCGACTCACTGCACACCATGGATTTACTGTGATTGTTCGTCATTTCTTCAACTGCAGACAACATGATATAAAATCATGTAGAATAAACACTTGAAAACACCTAAGTATATCCCATAGGTCAATGCAACAACCTCAGTAAAACACTGGAATTACACTGATAAACACACTAATTAAAACACGAGTAGAAAAGTACTGGGAGTGTTGAACACAATCAGTGCAATCTATCTGAAAAGTAGATCATGTACCAAATGAATTAAAACAAACTCAACCAGCGAGTAGTTTTGAGTAACTTTATATCCAGATAGACCCCGTAATAGAGCATGTTACAATCTATGGCACTCTTCAACAATAGAACTGTATGAATTATAGTCCCAAACAAATATAAATATAAGCCTGAAATAAATATTAGTAAATAAAACACTAAAAATATTAATATGGAACTAGGGATGCAATGATTACCGGTGTAACGATAAACCGCGGTAAAATTGCATTGGTTTCATTACCGCACTTTTCCAGAGAAAATGCCAATGTAAAGATATGTTTTTATGTTAAATATTTGAGTATAGTTTTAATTTATTACAATTTTAATTCTCTATACCTAATATTTGGAACCAATATTCACTTTTAAAGTCTTTGAAAAGGTTCGTTAATCATCTTTGTGTTATTTATGCAGTAAATTATATACATTTTTCCAGTCAGATTTTGTGTGTGTGTGTGTGTGTGTGTGCGTGTGTGTGCGTGTGTGTGCGTGTGTGTGTGTTTTCTGGCCTTTTATGTTTTTATAGTAGGTTAAAGTGAAAAAAATAATAGACAGATGAGATAGATGAAGTTGTGCTGAAAAAAAAAAAGACACCAAACATGGGTATAGTAAACATTTGTTTATATAGTATATAAAGGCAAAATCAAAGTACTGAAAAAGGCCAAAATAGGCTCAGACCACTAAGGGTTAATATTTGAATGTTTCTGCCAAGAGAAAGTACATTGTGCCACTTGTTTTATTTGTTTTTTTGTTGTTTTTTTTCTTCAAAATACAACTTGGTTAAATTATTTCAGTGTGCGTATTACTACTTTATGAACATTTTGAGCACAATTTCAACAATACTGTGATAACAATGATAACCATGATCATTTTGGTCACAATAACCGTGATATGAAGTTTTCATATCGTTACATCCCTATATGGAACTGGTTTAAACTATGGCAGAAAATATGTTTCTCAATATTAATACATGAAGTATAATAAGTCAACTATATTCATGCCAACTTGACACTTCACCACACATCATCCATATTCTGAAAAATATTGGGGTAAAGAGTGATTTGTGTCACAACTTTTAACAACACAACATGATACCTGTCATCATATCACACAGCAAAGCAAAAAAAAAAAAAAAAACTCCTTATTTCTGTTTTTCTTTGCCCTATGATTTATGCTTCCATATATCTCAGCTTTTTCCTCTTGGGCATAACGTACAAGCCTGTGTGATTAATTTTTTACACATTTCCAGGTGTACAGATGTCTGAATTACTCAATGTTTTGTGGTTTTAATGAAATAACTCAAAAATGTGGAAACAGTACAGCACTGAAAATGACAGGAGATGCATGTTTGAAAGTTTCACTGCAGGAAAAAAAATAATTTGAGGCCAAACATACCAGCTGTAGACGTGTAAAACCCATTCTATTCTTTTTAAGTTATGTAATAATTTAAATAGCACCTGACACTTGTTCTGAGAGGAGAGGGAGCTGAGTTCTGTGTTGTGTAAGAGGGGCTCTTTTATTCACTTGATCATAGAAGGGGTTACAAACTTCACGTTACTGTAGACCTAAATTACACTCCATCCCGGCGTGGAGACTGATAGCATTAGACACGAACAGGAAACCTTCAGAAGCACGGTGCTCTATGGCAGCCCCTCACCTACACACAAAGCATAAACATAACACTCGGAAAATGAATAATGACTAAAAGAAACCCACACAGCAGACCAGAGAGGACCTCGCACAGTATCTCTGTGGGTGTTACATCCACGCAGTCT
Source organism: Sphaeramia orbicularis (assembly GCF_902148855.1). Taxonomy (NCBI): domain Eukaryota; kingdom Metazoa; phylum Chordata; class Actinopteri; order Kurtiformes; family Apogonidae; genus Sphaeramia; species Sphaeramia orbicularis. The sequence continues at coordinate 16,382,989 of NC_043974.1, read as the reverse complement.
TTTTAGATTTCAAGCAAAACACTCTTCAAGGGTGTGACCTCTCCGTCACACCATCCCTGTGTTTGCAGTTGGAAAATGAGGTGGTGTGAAAAGGTGAGCCGGGCAGAGATGGGCAACGTGTCGCTAATGAAAGTTTCGCCTGTTTGGAGGTCGAGCCACAACAGTTCTGCCGACTGCGCAGCCGGTCCTCGCTTTCCCCCCGTGGAAATAACAGCCCACGCTTTTGAGAGCTCTCAAATCATCGCATACAGATTCCTCTGGGCTCGCACAACACGCCTTGCATTGCAAAAGCATGTGGAGAGCAGGCTCTGGGCAGGCTGCGCTCTGTGCCTGGTAAATGGGCCGTGTTGCAGGCAGATATTGTAGACAAAACTGCTGAGCGAGGAGTTTATTTGAATCCCAGCGGAGCAAAAGTGCATTAGGAGTTTGGGGGCTTTTTTAACCTTTTGATGACATGTCTAAGATTGAAAGAATGTGAGAAAACTGACTGGAGAGCAGGAGAGTAGGTAATATGCATAAAGTAATTTTAGGCTTTTGTGATGCCGGTTGTACAAAAAAAAAAAAAAAAAATACAACAGAACATCTCACTTACTACCTAAAGTGCATTAAACTACCATATTTCAGTCGAAATAATGAAAGAATGTTGAATGACACAACTTTTTATACATAATAGAGGCATGTCCTGGAGTTTTCTAATTGGATGACCGATCAAAGCAGCTCTCGTGAGTTGTTTTTTTTTTTTTAGGTTAAACCTAGGGATGTAACGATATGAAAATTTCATATCACTGTTATTGTGACCAAAATTATCACGGTTATCATTATTATCGCGGTATTGTTGAAACTATGCTCAAAATGTTAAAAAAAAAAAAAAAAGTACTTATACACACACTGAAATAATTTAACCAAGTTGTATTTTGAAAAAATAAAAAAATAAAATAAAATAATTGGCACAATGTACCCTCTGTTGGCAGAAACATTCAAGTATTAACCCTTAGGGGTCTGAGCCTATTTTGGCCGTTTTTCAGTCCTTTTGATTTTGCCTTTATATACTATATAAACAAATGTTTACTATACCCATGTTTGGTGTCTTTTTTTTCAGCACAACTTCATTTATATCAATCAATCCAATTTTATTTATATAGCGCCAAATCATAACAAAAGTTATCTTATGACGCTTTACATCGAGTTGGTCAAAACCAGACTCTAACTGACTTATTTTTTCACTTTAAAAACATAAAACATAAAACATAAAAGGCCAGAAAACAAAAAAAATACATAAAATCCAATTTGAAAAATGTATAGAATTTATTGCATAAATAACACACAGATGCTTAACGAACCTTTTCAAAGACTTTAAAAGTGAATATTGGTTCCAAATATTAGGTACATACAATTAAAACTGTAATAAACTAGAAGATAACAAGATAATATAATATAATAACAAGATAATAAACAAACCCTGAAAATTTCATCCAAATCTGTCCATAAGTTTTTGAGTTATGTTGCACACTAACGATCAGTGGCCCCCCCTCGTGGGCCCCCCCACCCCCGATCACCACCAAAATTTAATCATTTCTTCCTCATCCCATTTCCAACAAACCCTGAAAATTTCATCCAAATCTGTCCATAACTTTTTGAGTTATGTTGCACACTAACGGACAGACAAACAAACAGACAGACAAACAAACAAACAAACAAACAAACCCTGGCAAAAACATAACCTCCTTGGCGGAGGTAATTAAAACTATACTCAAATATTTGGCATAAAAGCAAATCTTTACATAGGCGTTTTTTCTGGAAAAGTGCGGTAATCAAACACGGTTATCATGATAATTAGAATTTAAACGGTAATACTAACTGTTGGCAATTTTATAATCAATCAATTTTTAAAATTTTATTAAGTTTATCGTTATACCGGTAATCGTTACATCCCAAGTTAAACCTTTATGCAACCAAGTCTAATAGAGAATAAAAATCTGTTTCTCAAGATTGTCCTGCCCAAGCAAAGCAACAGCACAATGAACCAGGTTTCAGACATGATTGCATCTAAACATACATACACGCAAAAATCTGTTATTCACAATTGTCCTACACAATATTCAAGCAAATTTTATCTTCTGTACTGCTGAACTTTTGTCAATCAGTATTCTCTAAAATATCGAGGACCGCATCTTTGGAATAATCTACAACCTGAACTTTAATCAACATCTTCTTTATCATTATTTAAAAAGCATCTGAAAAGAACTCTGATTCATGAAAAAATGTAAGGCTGTATATCATTTCATTTGTATTTGATGATTTGTAATTTGATTTGCGTAAATTTGTTTTTACTTTGGTTTATTATTTCAGTTACATCGGATTTTTAATTCTTTTTTCTCTTTTTTTTTTCCTGTGTATTGTTTATTTCCGGGGAGGTATTCACATAAGCCTTTTTTGGCTTCTATCCTCTCCTGCACAATGATGTTATTTGTTTGAATGTTGTTGTTTTAATCCTTCTCTTACTGTTTTATGATGTGCAAATAAATAATTTTTTTAAAAAATTCATACTGAATATAAGAAATACAGCAACGATGTTGAATAAATACATTCAGACCTCTACAGACGAATGTTTCGGAATCCATGTCATGTAAAATCCATTTAGTGTCAAACGAGGTCAACTCCTTAACTTTGAGGTCATTTTTTGGGGGTGGGTGGGTCAGAACAGGAAAATACTATCATAATATCCTATAAATAATAATGACAATCTGCAATTTTTCTTTGTTTTAGTGTAAAACAGTGAAATTAAGTGAAAACATTTACATTTACAAACTGTCCTTTCACAAAAATCTGAATAATCTCAACAACTATGAATAACCTGAAATGTCTTAAGTGCAATTTTAACTATTTTATGCCTGTTACTGTTTTGTGTATTTGTAGATTCACTGTGATCTGTAAATTACAGTATATGCACATATGTAAATGATAACCGAAGATTGAAAGAATGTGAGAAAAATAAGGGCAATATTGTTTAAATTGCCCTTATTTTTAAGACATTACAGGATAAGATAAGATAAGATAAGATAAGATAAGATAAGATAAGATAAGATAAGATAAGATAAGATAAGATAAGATAAGATAAGATAAGATAAGATAAGATAAGATAAGATAAGATAAGATAAGATAAGACTTTGTTTATCCCGCTGTGGGGAAATTTCACAGTTAGCAGCAAAAATACAACAAGCAGAGAAACAGACAGGTAGAAAAACCACAAACAAGTGAAAAAATGAAAATATAAAGAGAAAAATAATAAATTTTTAATTTACATAAATATTCATACAAATAAAGAATTAGAATGAAAAATGAAAAATGTACTATTATTTACATATCAACATCACCATCATCAGGTTGTTCAGGTTATTCACATTTTAATGGAAGATTTACTGATGTAAACATTTTCATAATGTAATTTTACTGTTTTCGTTGTTACTATTTTACTGGTCCGGCCCACTTCAGATCACTTTGGGCTGAATGTGGCTCCTGAACTAAGATGAGTTTGACACCCCTGATGTCAGCTTTATGAGGATGCAGGATACAGGGATAAGGATATATGCACACTGCTCATATACTGACACTGGATTGTTCACATTTAGGGATGTAACGATTACCGGAATAATGATAAACTGCAGTAAAACTGCCGACGGTTAGTATTACCATTAAAATTCTAATTATCATGATAACCGTGTTTGATTACCGTACTTTTCCGGAGAAAACGCCTATGTAAAGCTATGCTTTTAAGTCAAATATTTGAGTATAGTTTTAACTTATAACAATTTAAATTTTCTATACCTAATATTTGGAACCAATATTCACTTTTAAAGTCTTTGAAAAGGTTTGTTCAGCATCCTTGTGTTATTTATGCAATAAATTCTATACATTTTTCAAATCGGATTTTATATTATTTTTTGCGTTTTCTCTCCTTTTATGTTTTTATAGAAGTTAAAGTGAAAAAAATAATAGGCAGATGAAACAGATGTTGTGCTGAAAAAAAAGATCCCAAACATGGGTATAGTAAACATTTGTTTATATAGTATATAAAGGCAAAATCAAAAGTACTGAAAAACGGACAAAATAGACTCAGACCACTAAGACTTAATATCTGAATGTTTCTGAAACAGAAGGTACATTGTGCCAATTATTTTATTTGTTTGTTTGTTTATTTTTCCAAAATACAACTTGGTTAAATTATTCCAGTGTGTGTATTAGTACTTTTTGAACATTTTGAGCACAATTTCAACTAGAAGCACTCGGAGAGGGCAGACCTCCGCCAAGGCTGATCAGTGGCCCCCCCCGTGGGCCCCCCCACCCCCGATCACCACCAACATTTAATCATTTCTTCCTTATCCCATTTCCAACAAACCCTGAAAATTTCATCCAAATCTGTCCATAACTTTTTGAGTTATGTTGCACACTAACGGACAGACAAACAAACAAACAGACAAACAAACCCTGGCAAAAACATAACCTCCTTGGCGGAGGTAACAATACCGCGATAATCATGATAACCGTGATAGTTTTGGTCACAATAACCGTGATATGAAATTTTCATATCGTTACATCCTTATTCACATTAGAGCCCAACTAACTGATCGGCCCGATTATAGTGCAACACCGATTAATCAACATCAGCCGATATGTAACCGCTCGAACAATCACGCTATCACCCCTACACACACATGCACACACACAATCAAGGAATTATGATCTGCTACCCCCCCACACACACACACGCTCTACCAAGGATGGACTGCTAATCCCCCCCCTGCTACGAGCCCCTCCCACCCCCACCCCACCCCTGTCCATCTGAAAATCACAGACCGCTCACATTTTAAAGAATGATTTACCAAACAATTTTTATGTCACTACTTATAAAATATAGACTCACATCTTTTTCAACAGTTTGCTCTCCCAAGCATAAAAACTACCACATCTACAACCCGTGGTTCCCCACTGGTCACTTACTAGTCTAATATCAGACTATTATACAGCGTTTAAAAGTTGTGTAAATTATCTTTGGGAGATAAACAAAGATTTATGCAACTGTTAATCCACCTGTCCACAATTATCTAATATAAGATTATTACAGGGTGTCCCATAAGTCTCCATACATAGGAGACATAATACATATGGTTCTAACAAGTATTTCTTTATATTTCTTCTTTATAGTTCTTCAGCAGTGGAGGACACGCATTGAAATGTGTTCCCGACAAAATGGCAGTCATATAGAACATATTATATAAATAAAAACTGTTTATGTCAAGAAACGTTTATTTTTCCTATGTATGGAGACTTATGGGACATCCTGTATATCCTGTGTAAATCAATGTTCTTATTTCACATATCGGCAAATATATCTGTTATCGGCTAATATCGGATATCGGCCAATATATTGGATATCGGCTTTTTTTAGCCCCGGATATCAATATTAGCATCGGCCCCAAAAACCCCATATCACTCGGGCTCTAGTTCACAATGTTTTCAGATCCTTTTTTGTATCACAGCATCAAATCACCCAAATCTGTGATCAAATAGAACAAAAAGTAATGCAGGGGCCACATAAAGACGTGTCAGTTTATTATGTCAGCACCATTAGACAGATACTTAACCTAAATGTCATTACAGTCTTTAAAAAGTAGATGGCCGGGTATGAAAAGTCAGGACATCCGATTATTTTCTATGTCAAAGTTCGAGCGGAGTCGGTGCAGTTCAGTTTAAAGCAACACTGACCACAATATGCCAAAGCTCTGCCTGCCGTCTCCTGCCCACTGAGCTGTGAAAGAAACATTAAACTCACTGCTTTTGATGGAGGCTGTTAGTCGAGTAAAATTTAATATCTCCCAGGGACAATTTGGCTTTTAGACAGCCGTCAATAAAATAAAAATACAGCAAATTTTATAACTGTATAAACATACCTCCACAAATAACAGCAGGTTAAAACCAACATCACTGCCGTCATACAAACCACTGTCAGACAGATGAGTAGAACAATAAATCAATAGTTAAATAAAGGGATAAAAGAAAAACACAGTGCCAAACATCCGCAGCTATTCCCACAACAAATCACATTGGTTTAAGAAACAAACGGCTGAAGGAATAAAAGAGCTCACGTATCTGTCTTTTCCATCCAGAGGGAGGGAAAGCCATCAAGATGGAAGCAATATGAATTCATGATAAAACAGGTGTTATGGGTCCAAAGAGACGTTGACTGACAAAACAGAGCAAATGCAGAGGAAGTTATTTATGGAAATTATAGAAATTTTCGTCGCCTTTATGTCCTGTATAGAACTATGAAATCCAAGTGCTGTGTTGAGGATTAATGTGGATTTTTTAACAAACCTACACTAAGTCTAGTCATATAAAGAACCAAGTCCAATCCAGTGTTTGTGGTATATTATACCTCTAATGAAAAAAAAATTTAAAATAAGATTTTAAATATTAATAAATAAATAATCAAGCAATTGAATAACTTAGACTTTACACATAAAAAGTCAGATAAGAACTAAATCTTTTATTGTATGGGCTCTATATTCAGTGTACATTCAGTTTTCACTCTACATTTCGATTTGCTGCAGCCTTGTAGTTCCAACATGATATCATGACTCGAGTAAATATACACGCCACTAATCAATGCGTCAAAAACCACGCACTGAAGGTTCAGGTTAGGGATTAGGGTTATGTGAACTGGAGATCTTAGCGTAAATTGACACGTGATCAAATGGCGTTGAATAACATGTACGTATAACATGCCAAATGCCATAAGAACTGGCGTGACATACAACAGTATTTCATGAGATCAGTCTTGTAGTTCTCACACTCGGTCGTGTGATACTTTTGTAAGTGACGAATCAAATTTGTTGTATTAAAGTGAGCCCTGATGCTCCTTCCTCGTGCAACTGCCAGTTTACACATGTTTCAAGTTGCTGCTTGACTTGCATTACTTTCCAGAGAAAAGTATTCCCACTGAGTGGACATGTTGCATGGTGTTTCATTTTTATTTACAGCAGCCGTTAAGCAGAATAACAATGAAAACTCGTGTGAAAACTGGATCGAGCCAATCACGTGACTAAATCCAATAGTGATGTCATGTCTCGATCTGGATTTTTTAGCTTCTGATCCGATCTTTTTTGGGATTAGTTTTGATGATACCGATCCAATACCGATTTGATATGGCCTTTTTACAATGAAATTTTGCTTTAAATTTGGAGTCAGTATTTGTAGATTATTATGCTATTATTTTATGTTTTCATTTTTTTCATTTTATTTATTTATTTAGACAGGGACAATGCACAATGTACATTAACCTTAAAAAGGAGAGATGCAGTGTGCCAGGTTCTAGTTCTAGTGCTAATTTCCACCTGTAGTCTCTGGGCAGGTGGATGTTATCATTAAAAAACAGACATTAACTAGAAGCACTCGGAGAGCACAGACCTCCGCCAAGGCAGATCAGTGTGCACTGGATTTGGATGACAATTTCTGGAAATGTTGATACTGGAACAAATGGAAGGAACAAATGATTAAATTCTGGTGGTGATTGGGGGGGTGGGTGGGGGGGGCACGGGGGCCCACTGATCTGCCTTGGCGGAGGTCTGCACTGTCTTTTCTAGAAAAGCACTCGTGGAGCACAGACCTCCGCCAAGGCAGATCAGTGGGACCCCATGCCCCCCACCCCACCCCCGATCACCACCAAAATTTAATAATTTGTTCTTTGTGCCAGTATCAATATTTCCTGAAATTTTCATCCAAATCCACCCATAACTTTTTGAGTTATCTTGCACACAAACAGACAAACCAACGCCGACAAAAACATAACCTCCTTGGCGGAGGTAATTAAAACTAAAGCAGTAAAAAACAGTAAAAAATGCATATTTATAACTCCATGTGAGATCTTGATTCTTGAGATCACAATTGGGCTGAATGTGGAACCTGAACTAAAACAACTATGACACCTTTGACTTGTTCCAAATTCATACTGTGGGACAAATCAGAACCTTATATTTTCCACTGCTGTAGTGTGTGTCCATCCAGGTATTACATGGGGGTGCATTCCGTGCCGTACATTAGTGATGCACGGATCAGGGTTACTCGCGGGTCAGGTTGGGGCGGGTCAAAAGAATGTCAGTTTATTTGTGGGGCGCGTTGGGTCAGGTCAAATAATTCCACAATAGCTCTACAGGTTGAAAAAAAAACAGACTCGTGCATCACAATCGGACCTCATAATGAGTACAAGCGCAGAGTGAAAGTGAAACTTATAGACACTTCACTAGTTCTTCTAAGCCTCCCACTGTTGTGCAGCTTTTCCCTACCTCTGGAAACTTTCATTTGATGGGACAGGACATTTTCACACACACACACACACACACACACACACACACCCCGAACCAGGCCCGGATTGCCCCAATCTCGTGACTAAATCCGATCCGATCTTTTAAGCCGATACCGATCTGTAGATCAGATCAGGACATCCCTACTATGAACCCAATTACAGCGGCCTGGGTTCAACATCTGCTGCATGTCCTCCTCTCTCTTCCCTTTCATTTCCTGTTTGTTTCCACTTAGTCTACCAAATAAAGGCAAAATGCCCAAAAATAAATCTTAAAAAAAAAAAAAAAATCTGTGTGCATTTGTGACTGAAGATAGTAATTGGGAGCAAGTTTTTGAGCAAAACTGCTGATATTTTGTCTAATCATCATAATAACAACTTTTTACCTGTATAAAAACAGAAATAGACAGGTATGACATCACCTTCCATTACTTAGTTTTTTTTAATGCTATGGATGATTTACAATTTATTTTCTGAATACATGAATTGAAAACAAAACATGATTCCAAAATTCTCTCTTGACTAAAACCACGTGACATGACACATAGACTGAAGAAACACATTGACAGTTAACACATTACAAGGAGCAAACAGGCTGCATTTGGGGTTTTTTTGGGAAAGGAATGAGTTGGATTTTCCAATTTAAGCTTCTCAGAATTTTCAAAAAGCCAAATTAATCAAATGAATTCCGTATATTGCCCATGTAACTCACAATAGCAGTAATCCTTCTATAAATTCACTTAAGAAATGGTTTAAAATAACCATGTCATACTTCATATTTTATTATCGTGCAGACACAAACAAAAACAACTGCCTCGCGAGACAATGCTCAAGGTAAAAACAAAAGACGAAAAGCTTGCGTTGTGGGAACAGTATCACATCTCTAAAAGCTCCTGAGGCTGAGATTTCAACCGTTATAAGTTTACTGCAGCTGCACGGTACAACATGAGGGTGTACACAGATGATGATGACAGCATCTACTGAATGTCCGACTGTGACACAAGTACATGTCGTAAATGTCATCAGGGCGTATCGTCTGTGAGCGCTGCTATAGTTGTAAAAAATGCAGCTAAGATTATGGTCACGGTGTTACAAAAGTCCTGGGATACATGAGACTATGGTGGCATTCCTTCGTATAGAGTTACACAGGAATTCTGGAGCTCATTTTATGGCGTCAGGCTTCGGTTACAATGTCAGGAGGTTACTGGGTCACAGCATTAGGCTGTAACGTCTGGACATGAGGTTATGTAATTACAGTACACCACAGAAGAATGTTTAAGGGTTTGTGTGCAGGATGCAGCTGTAAAATTCCCCTCAAAAGCCTCCGGGACTTCTGAGTGTGCCACTCAAAATAAACTCAACTGAGACATGTCTATAATGCAAACTGCACCCACTCATTTGTGTAACTGGGCCAGCATACACATTCAAAGTGAATTAAAACTCTTGTCAATTCTGCCAAGGTAAAACATGCAGCCCACTGAGATGTACTCTATTTACCTTAAGGCCATGTACAGCGGTGGAAAAGATTTCAAAGGAATGCAGGAGTCAGTTAAATTTGTGGGCAAGGCAAGAGTCGCCATGCTGACCAGAAAGAAAAGGAGATGTAGGAATTCATGGACAGATGTTTGGTAATGTCAGATCTTAAAATGCATTACTTGAAGCCCTTCGCAGAGGAGAACAAAAGTAAAGTGATTTTTGAGGAATCCTTGACTAAATCCTCCAGACTTCAATACATATGGGATGTAAGAGTTTTAACACCTGCTTTTAGCATGACTGCAATGCTGATCAGTCGGTCTTGGACAACACTCCACTAGTTTTATATTCATCTACATCAGTTTCTCAAGTTTTTGACTTGATACTGGGTGGTACGTCCTAAAATTCACATAACAGTACGAGTCATGCAGTAGCAATTTATACTCCTGTATATTATTTTTTTCTTAATATTTCAATATCAATACTCCTGATGGAGTAAAACCTTGGTCTGACAATTGTTAATGTCAGAAATTAATTTCAGCTCGGCATGCGAGTCAAAAGGACGTGTGAAGCCTGTCTTTTGTCGATCTTATCCTACATTATGTTACGTGTTTAAAGAACTCAAATCCCTGCATTGATACTAGTTTGTAGTATTAAAATTATCTGTATCTGTAGGCAAAACATGTCATAGAAGCCATTTTAGCAGTATTATAACATACAGTAAATTGAAAATGATTGCTATATATATATATATATATATATATATATATATATATATATATATATATATATATATATATATATTTTTTTTTTTTTTTTTTTTTTTTTTTTTTTTTTATTGACATTCAGTATCAGACATTCACATCCAGTACATCATATGTACATATATTATACATCTGTTGTCTGCTCTAAATGCAAAAATAATTAGATAATAAATAATAAGAGAAAAAAATGTATAAGTAGGGAGTGATCTTTTCCACACACAATCATTGAAAACAAAATCAGGCCTAAGGGGTGTGACATACTGTAGTTGACCCAGTTTTCTCAGTATGAAGTGAATTTCGCCAATTTTTGATTCACAAAAGCTGTTATCTTCGCCATTTTATAAATGTCCATTGTGATTTCCATCTATCCAAAAATGATTGCTAGATTTTGAAGGATTTGAAGAAAAAAGTGCTCTGGGCAAACAGACTCACTCACAGGATATTTTCTAACCTTGTAGTTAGTTAAAATAAGAAAAAAAAAAGTCCAGGCAGACCATTTTAGGCTTCGGGTTAAAAGGGCTAATATACTTAAAACTGTATAACAACATATTTCTCATACTACAGAGGTATTTCAGAAATCTTAATGGTGCAAAGCCGCCATAATACTAAAAGTACAAAACCTTTTCTCCAGTAACTTTGAGTTGGTAGCTTTTATTATCGCCTCTAACCAATATGAGAAACACAAAAGTAAGAAGCACATGAACACTTTCTTAAAATCATTATTAAATAATACTGTGGCCTATGTAATGTGCTCCACTATAAATATTTTAACAGCCAAATAAATATCTGAATAATACATAGAGCAGACACTATTATACGAATTGCTGTTTACTGATGCATTTCAGCTGTTACTGTAGCCATACTATGGTTTTATGATATATGAAAAAATCAGACCATACAGGAAATTGACACTGGCAAACCACAATATGGCTAAAATATTAATATTTAAAAAATGTGACAGAAATATCAATATTAAGACATGCTATGATATGATAAACTTAACAAAATATGTTCAAGTATCACATCAAAGCAATTATTTAAGAGTAAAAACAGCATAATGTATGTGTGTAAAATTTATATTTAATTGCATATCGAAGTAGTAGCATGAGAAATATGTTCTGTATTAAACCCACAGAGCCTATTTATAAGGGAAAAACTGAAACGTTTCCATTATATACAACTACCTTTGTGTCTATTCAAATGAAGATTTCAGAGTTTATGGGGTGCCCCTGAATGCACCATGGAATTCCTCTATGCCAATGTGTCATCTTGGACAGAGAAAGCTTAAAAAAAAAAAAAAAAAAAAAAAAAAAAAGCGATGAAGCAATGAGAAAACATAAAGAGACTGAATAGTTTTTCACTTCAGTGACTAGGCCTATATGGCACAATTTTTTACCTGCCAGTGTGATAGAGATTCACTCACCAACCTACTAGCACTATGGGATACTGTCATTAGTGGTGTTTAAAAAAAAAAAAAACCTATGTGTATTGGAAAAATTGCCATGTTGTCAAATTTTACAAGTTTTTTCAGGTGGTTTTTGTCATTTTTCACAAAAATAAATGTACATAAAGGAAATCTGAACAAAAAAGCTAAATCCTAACATGGATCAACTGTTTGCTGAGTCTTCCCAAATATTCTGATAATGCAGTAAAACATGTCAGGTACAATGGGTAGAGTAAACCGATGAGGACACTGAACTGTTATTATAGTTTTATGGATGAAAAAAACACCACAGTGGTTTTGGACAGAAAACAACAACAGAATGCTGTCTTCTTCTACTGTTTATTAGAGGCATATGTAACATAGTCCACAGCACCATCTGGATTATTTAATCAAAACCACATCATAGAAACACCATTCATTTGTATTTTTGTTTTTGGAACTTTTCCAAAGTTGCTTGATATTTTATGGAAACAGCAACTAAGAGCTTTCACATAGCTCAGTGTCTTTGTTATCCACATCTGAAACTGATAAACTGATATTTACTGTTGATCTTTTGTTAGACGTCCAGTGTGTAACATTTAGTGACATCTAGTGGTGAAATGACTGAACATGTGCATCTTCTCATAAAGTGGCCACTTGTTTTTATCCATTCAGAGATTAATTAAGATAAACACCCGTCCACACTCAGATGTAATAGTCAACGGTAATGCACTTCAACGCTGGGAACTGATAACAGGAAGTCCACTTGGAGGCGGTCCATGACACCTTGATCTAAGGCAACTAAAAAAACAACACATTTTTTTATGCAGGACACTCCACTAATGAAAACATAATTAGAAATAATAATTTTAATTTCTGCAAATTGATCCTCCTAAATCCTCCTAAATCATAAACAACGGACTTATAAATAGTCATTTTTCTTCAAATAATTCCATATTGGAAAATAAACCTTGGAAGACAGATGCGTATGATGCAACTGTGGATCTGCTGACTACAGCAAATTAGCTCCCAGTTGTAATAGCAGACAATCAGCCCTTTCCAGATGCCTTTTTTTTCGCAGGGTATATTTAAGCAGGCAGTTGGAACAGAGAACATCCAATTATCACTGTTCTGTTTGGAGCAATTTTTGGCCGGTTATGATTTATGGCCAATTAGTTGGTGCATTACTGGTTGATAACATGCTGTTGCAGAAGAAAAGTGCTGATACCAAGTATTAGGAGTGACAAAAATAGAACAATATGGTCTAAAAGAAATAAATACAGTCAAGAGGAGGATTGGGTTGGCTGGGGAGCTCTGAGGAAAAGAGCTCTGTTCGACCTGTTGCCAAGTTGTAGCAGTGAGAAAAAGTGTGGGGGATTGTGGGTATTATACTGACAAGACATTTAGAGCAAATTATAGTTTACAATCCAGTATCGGTATCAGGATTCAACTCTAATGACATGCTAGACTCATTTTTTGGAAATAATGTTGTCAAAGTGTTGTTTAAAAGGAAAAAACGTATTCTCAAAGTCTCTGTCTACCCTAATTCACTGTTAAATCCCAACAACAAAAAACTCACCATGTCCTCCAGACACTTCATATTAACCCTTTAGATGGTGGAGTTTTTAAAAATATTCAATTTTTATATCAAGATTTCAAAAAGCTGTCCATTTCATTCAGTCATATTGCTTGTTGCAATATTGCTACTTTGGTGCTTAAAGGGTTAAAAGCCTGAGTATTGCACCCCCTAAACAACTCAAAGGCTTTTAATGTGAAAAACCTGAGCAGGCACAGCTGTTCAGTGTTCATTTAGCCTCACTGGGTTACATTCATATTGTAATCCAAGTGGTCTGAGACTTCTGCATCTACTCCTTGATTTAAGACTGCATTAAATCTACCCTTTGGCACAGGTTTTATTACTAAACATAAACACTAGTATTGCGGCGTATAAGCTTAAAAAACAATCCAAGCGCCGCGGCAGGTTAAGACATGGGGGTTTACACTGAAGACGCGTCAGACTCACCATTACAAACGTTCATGAGGTTTATTATCCATATCACAAGCATAGAAAACCAGCACTTACTTCAAACGGCGTATATTCAATGCTGTGCAAAGATACCCACATGGCCAGTGACAAAGACAACGGTGACGGTGACAATAACGATAATAATGACGATCAACAGAAAGTTTCTCCCCAGGCTCACCCCGCCGCCATGATCCTGGCCACTTGCACACCCAGGTGAGCGCAGAGACTTAATAGACAACACCACACCCACAGCGCCACACGTAACAGGTACCAATATCTATGATGTCACACAAATAAGAGAAAAGCCAAAAAACCCACATAGTGCTTATGGCTCCTACAACTAGGGGTGAAACCATTCGGTACACCCCTCATGGTTCGGTACGAGCATGTACTGTGGTACGGCTCTTTTGTCACTTTCAAATGACGTTTCCAGAGAACTCGTTTATATTAGAGCTTTGCAAGACGACTGACTTAAGGAATTCTACTGTCATTGGTTGGAGCCGGACGTAGAGCCCGGCTACAGCATTAAGTGGAGGAAGCAGAGAGCCCAGCACGAGCCGGAAGTGCACAGCCTTTCCAACTATCCTACTCAATATTAACCCTTTCATGCACGAATTATGAGAACCTTAATCCAGATTTTTTTCCCTGAGTGTTTTCATTTCTCTTTAAACATAAAAAAACAATGTGATTGAAAAATTTCTTATAAAAATAAATAAATAAATAATTAATAAAAAGATAAAATAAATAAAAAGTAAAAAAAAAAACATTAGAAAATAAAAAAGTAAAAAATAAAATATAAGAAGAAGAAGAAGAATCAGCTGGACACCATGCATTTAATTTTTGAAGCAAAGAAACATGTATTTACTGATAAATTGTGTGAAAACTATGGGGGGGGGGCTTGTGATTCTGGGGGTTAATGCTCAAGGGAGATCTAAACAAGGTTACCAATTCATGTCAGAAAAGATATGTAGTGTCTTAAAACTAATAAAGATATGTGTAAAAAAAAAATCCATGAATATACAGGAGAAAAGCTGTAGAATAGCTGTCCACTGTAGTGACCACTATGCATGAAAGGGTTAACATTAGTATCTACATTAGTAAAACCTCCTTTATCGTTGCTATATTTATTATCATTGACTTTCTTCTTCTTCTTCTCAAAAAACTTTACTCTTCTTCATGGTATTCGGCCAGTTTTGTAATTAAGAGCTGCGACCTCTGGTGGACTGATTGAGAAACTCTCATTCCAATGTACAGGAGACATGGAAGTATGACGGCAGTGATGTATGACAAAGTTAGAAACAGACTAACCTATTTACGTACATAAAGGAATATAAATTAACTTTAAGGCTCTGCATCAGCTCCCAGTTATGTTCCGTTGCACAGCCGGGTTCCAGCCGGGTTCTGCATCTGAACTGTACCGAACTGTGAACTGTGACTTAAGAACCGCAATAAATACCGAACAGTGGATTGCATCCTTACTAACCACAGGTGCTTTCAGACAGGTAGGAGGGTTACATATGTGATTGACAGTTTTAATTACCAATCACTGACCAAATTCTGTCAGGCATGACCTGTTCCACTCTGACTCAAAATGCTTCATATTTCTACACCAAAAAAAAAAAAAAAAAAAAAACACTGTCAAGTCATCTGCCTTTATATTTAGTCCTTACATTTAGACAGAACTGGGATCATTTCAAATACTGTGTTTTTTCCCCTGATTTAATCTCCTGCAGCTTCAGCAATAAAAATAATGCAACACCCACAAAAGGGAGTATAGCAACTCCAATCCACTTGGGGGCAGTAATGTGCCTCAAAGATGAGTTGACAACCGCTAATAAACACAAAGTGATGAGAAGAAGAAGCAGGAGCGAAGCAGGATTAAATAGATATCGGAATGGCTACGCAAGGCTAACGCAACAAGAAAAATAAAAGTCATGCCATGTCTCCTGCCGTTGCTACCAAAAAAAATACATAAATTTTCAACTAAACAGACTCAACATGCATAACTTGATCATCACGTATTTGTCCTAAAATTGGAAGTAAACTGCTCCTGGCTAATGAGGCACTAGTGGCTCTGTTAGTCTGTTTGTTACTGATACTAAACAAGTTGGATTTAGTGCCATGTTGCTTGACGTATGACACCTATTAAGTTACCGGATCCCTGTCATAATGACAAATATCAGTTTAGTCAGTTTGCAAAAATCACACTGGTATAAACTCCTACACCAAACTGGACAAACAAAAGTGTACATTGACCCAACTGTATCTCAAATATATAAGTGGCTCTGAAAAATTCTGATTGAATTAACAAAAGATAAAAATGACTATGTATTTGTGTTTTAGATACAACAGCAACACTAGTTCTCCATTGTTTTCACTTACATGCATCTGTTTTTACTGTACTTTCAAACAGGAACACTGCATCAGAGCCCCAGGAAAAGGACGTTAGCTTACTTTATGTTAAAAAAAAAGTTGTTTACCTGCACACTATCACCCCTCAAGAGAAGTTAAATAATTTAACGTCTCATTTGCAGCTCAGTGGGCAAAAGACTCATTGAATCCAATCATTCTGAACCAAAAATCAAGTCCAACTGTGAGACTGCCGAAGATTCAAGAGACCACAGTGTGTCCGAGTTTCCTATTATATAAAAACAAAAGTGGTCAGATTGTAAGAGATGGAACTAGAGAACCTTTGTTTCCTTTGCTTCACATATAAGATCACTGACTAATCAATTAAAGTGTTAACCAGACCAAGACTTTAGTGCCTTTAGTGTATCTACGATTACACTAGAACTGATCTCTAATCAATAAAAATAGGATAGGATAGATTTATTTGTCACATGCAGTTGTACATAGTACAATGCACAGTTAAATGTATTTTTGTACCTGCAGCCAGTGGTAAAATAGAAAAAAAATGCAGCACACAAGATAAAAAAAACTATGTAAATAGATAAAAAATACAAATACATAAAAAGCAGCTCTTTTACATTATTTACAGTTCTGTACAGTAATGTGGATACGATGCAGTATTATAGAATAACAAATAACCAAAGTATTAACCCTTTCATGCATACTGGTCACTACAGTGGACAGTTATTCTCCAGCTCTTCTCTTATATATTCATGGGTTTTGTTATTTTTGTTCCATATCAGCTGACACAATGGACGCTTATGCACCATTCCATAATACATTGTAATTCATACTGTTACTGTAACATGTGTTAAATCAATTGCTAATTGTTATTAGACTGTAATGAACAGTTTTCTTAATCAAAAAGGGCTTTTTTTTGCATATTGTCTGCATGAAGTTAGTAATAACTAGTATTAGAGTATGTTAAAATGTGAGAAAACATCAGATTAGCTGCATGAAAAATGTTTTTATTTCACAGCTTTCACGCAGTTTATCAATTTCTGATGATGGGTTTTAAATACATGGGTTTTTTTGCTTCAAAAATTGGTGTCCAGCTGAGTGGACATTTTTGTAACTCCATGAAAAATACACTGTAAAAAATGACTGTAGAATTAACACCAAAAAGTTGTAAAATTGCAACATAAAAAAACTGTAAGTGACAATACAATGCAAAGTTGTTTATTTGAAAAGATTTTTGTGTTAACGACTACATCAAATATAGCTGTAGTTCTTACAGGAAGAGTATGTGAACAAAACCAGATTTGTATGTAGAAATGATGTATTTCTATTGTTTTTAGAAAATAAAACTATAAATTGAAAAACAATGTGGTGCCGTTTAAATTGCAAAGACCATAATGTTGAAATAACGGCGTATTTGCTTTTATAGATAGATAGATAGATAGATAGATAGATAGATAGATAGATAGATAGATAGATAGATAGATAGATAGATAGATAGATAGATAGATAGATAGATAGATAGATAGATAGATATACATAAAGTAAACATTTTGAATTTGTAAATTAATGGGTTGGTAGAGCGGCTCATTCAATAACCAAAGGAAAGGGTTGGTGGTTCGAATCCTGGCTCTGACTGTCCAATATGTCCAAGTGTCCATGGAAGATGCTGAACCTTAAATTGCTCCCAGTTGGACCTGGTGGATTTGGAAATTGCTTTGGACACCATGAAGGTGTAGAAAATGCGCTACATAAGTACAGTCCATTTACCAGTTAAATCCAATGTTAAATATACATGTTTAAAATGTTAAATCTACATGTTACTCTGTAAATATATTTACAGTTGGATGTGTTTTTTTGCAGTAATGTTCTGGAAACCACAGCTGCAAGTTTTTTTTCCGTAAAAACAACAGGATTTTTTTTTTTTTTTACAGTGTAGGTTCATATAAAAATTTCAATTGCATTGTTTTTTTCATGCCTAAAGAGGAATAAAAACACTCAGG
This sequence comes from Sphaeramia orbicularis, assembly GCF_902148855.1. Taxonomy (NCBI): domain Eukaryota; kingdom Metazoa; phylum Chordata; class Actinopteri; order Kurtiformes; family Apogonidae; genus Sphaeramia; species Sphaeramia orbicularis. The sequence continues at coordinate 16,364,577 of NC_043974.1, read as the reverse complement.
AAAAAAACTCAACTAAGGTTCTCATAATTCATGCATGAAAGGGTTAATAAATCAGCAGAAAAGTCCCTCCGAACAGCAAACTCCAGCCTGACCAGAGTCACAGAGAATAAACTCCACTTTAAGCCAAGAGTTATTTCAGTGTGTTGCACAGTTCTTCCACAGTTTAGTCAGGACTAGATTCTGCTTTTAGTGAAAACTCAGCTGGTTGGTGAAGTTAATCCAGATGCCACAGACACACACACACACACACACACTCTGTTAACTACATTAACTCAGAACATATTTGTGAATAGGGGGTATTGTCTGACTCAGTTCACATGATTGGAGTGTTTTCATACCATCTACTACCACACAACTTGACCTTTATGTGGCCTGGTGACAATAAATAAATGTGCAGTAAACATGCAGACCCAGTTTATTTCCTGCCAATCTACACAGTGACAATAAACTTTCCTGCAAAGAATAAAAAAGCTCATCAGGAACATACATTAGAAAGCCCAGTCAAACTTCCTGTGCCCCCTGGTCTGCTCTCCTCTTCTACTGTACCAGTCTGTCTCCAAACTCTACCTTTTATGGACAACGCACCAGGGACGCGGCTGATTTTGGAGTTAAGATGGTAAAAAAAACAATATTAACACCACCTCCCCTATAAGTAACAGACATGTAGACCTAAAGGAAATTAAAACATTTAATCTTTTACATCATAAACACCTATTATAAATCCGATTAAATATGTGGATAACGCAAAGACGCTCGCTGCACATCTGACAGGACAGACGGTCATCCGAACCGCATTAGAAAAAACACGCATTTAAGACATATCTCGCTAAAAGACGCTAATAAAAGCATCGCAAAGAAAAATTCTCACAATGCCTGCAAGCGTATAGGTCTTCTTTTGGATTCGGCATAAAAATCACAACTCAATAGTGTCAACTTTTAGGACTGTTCCACCTCCTTTCCTTCGTAAAACCCACAAGAGCAGCTGTAACCGCAGCAATATAAAAAAAAAGAGAAATGTTAATGTAGGTTTTGTTTGCGGGTTTTATGGTTACAGTCTATAGTAGAATCAAGCAAAGACGCATTCTATTCAGAAGAGATTCTTGTAGATCATATTTATCTTGTATTTTATCTTCTAAACGTCGCTGCGTTAAATCATTAGATTTCTTAATGGAGTTCGGCGCGCGCATCTCACTCTTCCACGAACCGACTAATTACTGGAAGAAAAGTTTCTCCGCTGACATGCCCCGAGACTTGCAAGTAAAACTAAACCCTTCCCAACAGACTGACACACTTTAATGCCTTCATAGACATCTGTCCGTACGCTTTCAAAGCTTCCAACACGCAACTGGTAGATGCGTAAAGAAGTTTTCCGGCGCGTCGGCTCTTGTTCTGTACCTTGTTCTCCAGTGTGTCCGCTGGCTCTTCCCAGTGTGCCGTCCAGCAACAGAAAACAAAGAAAAACCAGTACACGTCCACATGTTGCCGGTGATATTTGGGCATTTTTCTGCCTGTGTTTACTGTACATCCCTGTGACCCTCGGTGCCGCCGACCGTGCTCCCTTTCCTCGCCGTTGTTCAACTCTGCCTCCCCTCCTGACTCTGACGCGCGTCAAACCGCAGCCGCTGCAGCACTGTGCGTCCGGTGGAGCCCGACAAAATAAAACACACCTGCACACACTCACCAGGCCAGGGCTGGGCTGGCAGACTCAGGTTCTGTCAGGGGCCATATTCAGCCCAATTTGATCTCCGGTGGGACCAGTCAAATAATAGCAGAAGAGCCTATAAATCACACACTGTAACAAATTACTGTAAAAAAAAAAAAAAAAAAAAAAACAGTCAATTTTGTACAGGATCATGCTGTTATTTGTAAATACAGTATAATGCTGTAAATAATGAGGTTTTTAACCCTTTCATGCATAGTGGTCACTACAGTGGACAGTTATTCTCCAGCTGTTCCCTTGTATATTCATGGGTTTTGTTGTTTTAGTTCCATATCAGCCAACACAGTGGACACTTATGCATCATCCCATACACTGTCATTCATACCATTACTGTAACTTTGCTGTTCTTGATAAACCTGATCTGCAGTAATATATTTCAGTGTAAATCAGCTGTTATTTGTTAAAGAAAAAAAGCAGTTGTTTTTTTTTGCATATTATCTCCATGAAAATAGTAATAATTAGCATTAGAATATGTTAAAATGTGAGATTAAAATGTGAGATGTCAGATTTTATTTCATTGTTTTAATATCAATTTCTGATATTGGGTTTTAAACACGTTTCTTTACTTCAAAAATTAAATGCATGGTCATTTTTGTAACTCCTTAAAAAAAAAAAAAACTTGATCACACTGTTTTTTTCATGCCTATGGAGGAATAAAAACACTCAAGAGAAAAATCTTAATTAAGGTTCTCATTATTAGCGCATGAAACTGTTAACCCTTTCATGCATAGTGGTCACCACAGTGGACAGTTATTCTACAGCTGTTCTCTTATATACTCAACTAAATCTTTGTTGTTTTAGTTCCATATCAGCCGACACAGTGGACACTCATGCACCATCCCATACACTGTCATTCATACTGTTACTGTAACTTTGCTGTTTTTGATAAACCTGATCTGCACTAAGATGTTTGAGTGTAAATCAATTGCTTGTTTTTAATGCACGAACAATGTGCCAGTATTGTTTTTTTTCTATTTATTGTCTTTTACTCCTGTTCTGTTTCATTATATATATATATATATATATATATATATATATATATATATATATATATATATATATATATATATATATATATATATATATATATATATATGTATATATATATGTATATATTATTATTATTATTATTATTATTATATACAATAATGAAACAGAATAGTTAAGAGACACTTGCAACTGCACTTTTTAACGTTTAGAAAAAAAGGAAAATTTAGATATTAATTTTTGTTCCCTACATAACCATACAGTTTTTCAAATTTTTATGGCAAAAGATGGCACTATAGCTTTTGTTTCTTTTTTTGAGCTTCAAGTACTAGTTAATACCTTTAAAATGATGTATTATTCATGTCTCTAGCTTAAATACTTTTTGAATTAGAGTATAAAATGTAGTCGGGTACTCCCTACATAACCACGTGACTTGACCCATATACATTATATACAGCACTTTGGGACAGTAGTGTCTGCTTTTAAGTGTGCTATATAAATAAACCTTGGCCTTGACCTTGTTATTGTTATTAGACTGTAACTAACAGTTTGGTTTGGGTTTTTTTTTAAACCAAAAAATTTATTTATTTATTTATTTTTTTTGCATATTATCGCCATGAAGTGAGTAATGACTAGTATTAGAGTATGTTAAAATGTGAGAAAACATCAGATTAGCAGCGTTAAAATCTTTTTTATTTCATAGATTTTACACAGTGTATCAGTAAATGCATGTTTCTTTGCTTCAAAAATGAAACGCATGGTGTCCAGCCAAGTGGACATTTTTGCAACTCCATGAAAAATAAATTCATAAAAAAAATTTCAATCACTTTTTTTTTTCATGCCTAAAGAGGAATAAAAACAATTGGGGAAAAAAATCTAGATTAAGGCTCTCTTAATTCATGCATGAAAGGGTTAAGGTGCAAATTTAAAACAGTAAGCTACTGCAAAATTTGACAGTATTCTACAGTATTTTCTTCAGTTCCTCCACTGCTGTCCGCCCAGAACTGCTCTGAACAAACTCTTCTGGTATCATATCCCACCAGCTCATTTAGAAAAGATTCAGTCCAACGAATGTTAACTATAGACTGTCTGCATCAAAGGTAAGTGGTTCTTTTTTGAAGCAGAAGGATAAAATAAAAAGAGAAAATAACTGAGGATGGCTGTTTTCACCTGGACTTAACCCCACACAGCACTGGAACAGAACCACCTGATGCTTCTAATAACACTGCCACAACTCCATCCTGCTCCAGTTGTTCATTTATAAAGGTAATTGGGATTTTATCAACGTAACTGTGGCATTTTGGGTTCATTAAACATTAAATTGCCTCCATAAACTGTGTTCACACCGGATGCAACTTGCACGGTATAACACACGTGATAATACTGTTCATATTTCGGGGTGTTAACCGTATGTAGCACACATGCAGCTCATTTAAGTTGAAGCATACTTGCTAGCTGCGAAGTGGACACCGTTAAACTAAACAGCGTGTCAATTTACATGGTTGTATATAATAATGTCAGCTCTTCTTTGAGCTTTTTCTGGCAATGTTCATGATTTTGTATTTTAAAATGTAACTTGAAATGTTAAAATCCTTGCTTTTCGCTGTGTTATACCGTAAACATTACATTAATATTGTGTCTTGGAATACAGTAGTTACTGTAAAATGCAGTAACTGTGGCTAACAGTATTTTACCGTAAAAGGTACATTATGTACAGCCCAGTACCGTAATACTTTTTACAGTAAGAAACTGTAATTGTAGATTACAGTAGAGATACTGTAGAATAACAGTAGCATGCTGGCAACTCTAGCTGCCAGTATTTTACTGTTATTTAACGGTTAAATTTGTTACTGTGCAGGTGTCAAACATGCGGCCCGGGGGCCAAATCTGGCCCACCAAAGAGTTCAATCTGACCCCTGCACTCTTAAAAATAGAGGTACGAGATCAGAACATTTATGTACCTGTAAGTACATCTTAAGAATGTTCTCTCAGAAGTACAATATTGGTCTGTAGGAGGCCAGAACTGCACCTTTAGACTATGAAAAAGGGTCCAAAGTTATGCAAAGTACAAATTTGTACTATAAGGTACCCTGCAGCATTAAAAAATGTGTGTAGACCATGAGAATAGGCTATAGGCTAGGAAAACTGAACAGTAGGCCTAATTATAGTTCAAACATTTTATTATATAAATAATGCGCTAAGGGCGGCCATGGCTCAGGTGGTAGAGTGGGTCGTCCAATAACCGAAGGGTTAGTCAGTCCGTTGTGTCCTTGGGCAAGACACTTCACCCTCCTTGCCTCCAGTGCCACTCACACTGGTGCATGAATGCGTATGAATATTTGGTGGTGGTCAGCGGGGCCATAGGCGCGAATTGGCAGCCACACTTCTGTCAGTCTGCCCCAGGGCAGCTGTGGCTACAGATGTAGTTTACCACCACCAGAGGGAGAATGTGAGAGCGAATGAATAATGGATCAATAATGTAAAGCGCTTTGGGTGTCTAGAAAAGTGCTATATAAAATCCAACTTATTATTATTATTATTATTATTATTATTATTATTATTATTATTATTATTATTATTATATCATACTGTAATTACTCTATATTATATTTAATAATAATTTGTGTTTTAATTTAATAGCCCAATTAGCTCAATGATAATAGCCTAATAATTTATTTAGCGTTTTAGAACCTCTGATTATTGCCATAATCTCTGTTTTATCAAGTTTTCATTCACACCTCCATGTCTTAATGTCGTAGCTTGCCTATGCCGTTTTTTGTTTTTTTTTCTCAATTAGGCCACCAGTTCAAACTTCAAACATCATGGCATTATCAAGTATACGAGAGCTTTCTTTCTATGTAAAGTACTTAAGGTACAAAAATGGATCATTTCGAAAGGGTACAGAAATGTCAAATACATGACATGAGCGGTGACATTAGGCAAATGCTGGAATTTGACCAAAAACATTATGGTACATTATGTGGACTAGTCTGCAGGCTTAAAATGAAGAAAATAAAACATTTTCTTATGAAACAACATTTTATTCTCCTCAAAACAAGAACAATAAATGTGTGTAAACATACGGAAAAACTACACAAAACACAACAGTGATTAATCACTGCAACTACTTAAATACCTGAACTATGTCAAATAAAATGTGTTATATCTGAAAAATAGTTTCTTTTATCTCAGTAAATACCAAATATGGTAACTTCATAGACCTTGATTTTCTACATAACAGTAATAAATTTTTGAAAATTTTCACAAAAGTAATAAAGTCTTGTAATGTCCTATGAAAACACACTAAGGTTGAAATTTTTGAACTTTGAGTATTTAATAGGACAAAAGCACCAATACTTCCTCTCAAAAAATAGGAATGTGATAGAAAAACAGGTGAGATTGTCTGTGTTTGCATTTAATATATCTAATATCTTAGAAAAGGAAACTTACACTTTATGTTGTTCATCAAATTTTATACCACAAGACTCAAAAAGATTAAAAAAAAAAAAAGATATTCATCTTTCTTCAGATACTCCATTTTGATTGCTTTTGTGTTTAACCTCCAGCATAAAAGATTTCATAGCAGCTGTACATCATATTTTAAAGTGAATAAAAAGGGAATTACCTGATATTCAACAGTGTATAAGAATTTTATTTGCAGTTGAGATGTGACTCATGATGCATTCAAAACCCCAGCTCCTACAAGAATTCAGAAAATGTGGAGAAATTCATCATTCATACTGTTTTACCCTTGTGCACATGTTGGACATTGTTCAGTTCTCTTTCACTGGTGGAAAATATGAGGTTTAACTTCCACAATGAGACACATTTTTCAAGGCCAGTTTCACTTTTTGTACTACCTTTTTGATTTCTGTGAAAAAGAAATATTTGTTACTAACCACAGAAAAAAAAAAAAACATGAGACATGATACTGACCTGCATTTTATAAAGTGAAAATGGTGCATGCAGTTTTGCTTTAAAATAGGTTTTATGTAGTATTAATCTTCTAAACTCCCAACAGCAGAGTAACATTGGGGATCTGAGTATACTTCAGACTACAAAAGACACCAATAAATCAACACTATGTATCCACAGATTGTAGCACGCACTGAATAAAGTGTAAAACTCATTATTTACACATATCTGTGTTATGATTTCATCAAGTTTACTTCTACAAATTAGAAATCAGGGCTGTGTCTTATAATCTTCATATGCTTTGTCAGCTGTCAATATAGTGAGGTCTTTGGTATCTGGTACTTTGCCAGCTTTTTAGACCTAATACTGAAAGAGAAATTTAGACATATTTCCCCCCAGGATGTACCTAATGATGACCTCAGATAAATCCCAAAAAAATTATACTCTTGCTCTGAGCCATCCCAAAATTAATAAATTTTTAATAAAATATTGGGGCCAAAAATAGGACCAAAATTGGAACATGAAAAGCTACCTAGGTGTAAGTGCATTTGATCTGGAAAACATGGCCGTAAATGGTCTTATATAGCGCTATAAATAAAGACACTGTTAAATGTGTCGATCCTAGTGGTTTTTCTAATCCAGACATGTGTTTTTCATGAATCTCAGTTTCATTCTAGGCTTCGCATGTAACCCATCGTGTCCACTGGCGTTACATGCGAAACCCGCCCAGTTAAACACAAATACGTAACGGGTGATTTTGCAACAATTTGCAACAAGTCAATTTTGTGAAACACTCTGTCTTGCATATTTACTTTAATTCCCAAAATGTACCTGTGAGAGAATAAAAAGATATTCGAAAAAATATTAGTGCATTATTTTCATGTCCTTTTTATCGCGTTACATGCAGATTTTTGTATGCACACATCAAATAAAAATGTTATATCTGAAAAATAGTTTCTCTTTTATCTCAGTAAATACTTATTTTTAAAATAGACCCAAAGTGCTTCCAAACTTGCTTCATAACCTTAGTCTAGATCTTGTTTGAATTTTTAGCTCCTCTGTCCTGCTTTTTAAGAACCAGTTTCATAGACGCACCCAGCTCTGTTTTTAGACAGGAAACAGCCACAGTAAAACCACATATCACCCGTTTTCTGTGTAGTTTGTGTTGTCAATAGCTGAACTAAAGATCCAACAAAACAGGCCTGAACTGTCACAGTTTAGTCTGAGATGTGGATCAAGAAACGGTGAAATTAGCAAAGATAATAACATCACATAATAACTTTATACCTTCATAAACCTCATAATTAAAGAAGAAATACATCAAACTCCATTCTGTTCATTTATATCTGTGTCCAATGGTAAAAACAAAAACAGTGCTTCTAGCTTTTATCACATTGTCACTGTCTTTGACTCTTGCTTCTTGGCTTTTCTTATCTCATTTGGTTTCTTTCTGATTTTTTGATCAAAGGCCTCGGAGCCGTTAGTTTTCCTCACCATGGGAGACCAACAGCTACTCACTACTCTCCTCTAGTGGTAACGTAAATCCCCTTGGCCTTTTAGTGTGAATATATTAAGCTGATGTTTCTGCAAGCAGAACCCAAGAGCTCCTTATTCAAAGCACTCCAATAATAATTTTAGGTCATCCTTTAATAACTGAAAGTAGAAATATTAGCTATAGCCCCTTTAACCCCAAATGACTTGTGACAAGATTCCTTCTGTCTGTGGCTGACGTAAAATAATTTTTGAACTGATCCCCCTAGAACAGGGGTGTCAAACTCATTTTAGTTCAGGGGCTACATTCAACTAAATTTGATCTGAAATGGGCCGAACCAGTAAAATAATAACATAATATATAAATACGTCAACTCCAAACTTTTCTCTATGTTTTGGAGTGAAAAAAGTAAATTTACATTATGAAAAGGTGTACATCTACAAACTATCCTTTCAAAAAATGTGAATTACATGAACAAACTGAAAAAATAAGTGTAATTTTAACACTATTCTGCCTCAGTTTATCATTTACACATGTACATTATAACTTACAGATCACAGTGGATCTACAAATACACATAATGTTTAGTAACAGGCAGAATCTTGTTAAAATTGTACTTACTTCTCTTAAGACATTTCAAGTTGTTCACACTTTTTCAGTTTATTCACATTTTTTTCATGAAATTAAACTTTGTTTTAGTGTAAATACATGAAAATATTTACATTTACAAAGATAAAAATTTGGAGTTGTCATTATTTCTATGTTATTATGATAATATTTTACTGGTCCTGCCCACTTGAGATTGAACTGGTCTGAAAGTGGAACCTGAAATAAAAAGATTGTTAATATCTTAGTGTAATTTTTGCATGTCACAAATTCATCCCAAGGGCCGGATTGGACCCTTTGGCGGGCCGGATTTGGCCCCCGGGCCACATGTTTGACGCCTGTGCCCTAGAATATCTTACCAATATCATACATAACAGTATAGATCAGTTGTACAGAGTATGGTGCTCATTTTTGGACTATATCGGACTGGACCTCTCTTCTACTCAATTAAAAGGACTGTTGTGCACCTAAATGATACTCATTAATGTAATGCCTGTATACTGTAAGTCTGACCTAAGTTTTTGTTGTTTTTTTTTTCATGTTTTGTTTTGTGTCTAGTCTTTGGAAGACACTGTTCCATTAAATTAAAAACAAAAAATTGCAATAAAAACAATGAAAGAATAAACACCAAAAAAAACAGAAACATAAAGACCGTAACATCCACTAGTGACCAAATTCATCTACTCATCTAAAATGTTTAATACCTGTTGATCCTCTAATCCTATCAAATAATTGGTGTAAAATACAGTTTGTCGTCTTTTCATGGTCATCAAATATGACCCATTTGGACGTTCAGAGGCTCCGTAGTAAATATGGAAACACCGTCATCTTCTACAACATTGATTCCCCAGTAAAACCCATGGAGTTGGATCAATGACAGTGGATGGACATGTTATAATGATAGATTTTACTGGAAAAATCACTTTTTCTTCAGTTTTCCCTGTTTTTGATATAACCCTCAACTTTACCCTGAGCTTTTCTGGACATCCACAGTCACGGAAAAAATTATTAGACCATCAAAAGTAATCAAAAACAACGGTTATGCAATCCAGTACTATCTCCTGTGTGTATCATGTGACTAAAACAGACAAAAGAAAACATGGAAGGTCTAAAAGCACTGTTTTTATCAGAACAGTGACATAGATATTGATGTTAGAACTGAAGTGATTTTGGTTATTATCAAGAAAACATAGAAAATGGATAGATATCAGCTCTGAAATTATATTCTTATGAGTTATTTTTGTTGTTTTTTTTGTGTCATTATATTATATGTAACTTTAGTTGTACCCGGAATTAAAATGAACAAAAAATTGAAGAAAACAAGGGTGGTCTAATAATGTTTTCCGCAACTGTATTTGTTAAGATTAGTCACTTTTATTGTTAAAGGATAGTAAATTAAACTCTTATGAGCTATTTTTGTTGTTATGTTTATATGTACCTGTAGTTGAACCAGGCATTAAAATGAACAAGAAATTGAAGAAAACAAGGGTGGTCTAATAATTTTTTCCATGACTGTATTTGTTAAGATGAGTCACATTTTATTGTAAAAGGATAGTAAATCAAACTCTTATTTTTGTTGTTATCATTATATTCATCCAAACAAATGTATCTGTAATTGTACCAGGCATTAAAATGAATAACAAATTGAAGAAAACATGGGGTGGTCTAATATTTTTTTCCACAACTGTACATGATCAGTAAATTAAATACAGAAAAATACCAAATTTTTTACTTTAATCCTTTCATGCATGAATTATGAGGACCTAATCAAGATTTTTTTTTTTTTTTCTTAAGTGGTTTTATGACTCTTTAGGCATGAAAAAAACAATGTGATTCAACTTTTTTTTTTTTAATGAACCTATTTTTCATGGAGTTGCAAAAATATCCACTCAGCTGGACACCATGCGTTTAATTTTTGAAGAAAGAAACATGTATTTACTGATATACTGTGTGAAAACTATGAACAATTTTTTTTAAATGCTGCTAATCTGATATTTTCTGATATCACATTTTAACATACTCTAATACTAGTTATTAATCACTTTATGGAGATAATACACAAAAAAACAACTTTTTGTTTAACCCTTTCATGCATGAATTATGAGAACCTTGGTCAATATTTTTTTTTCTTGAGTGATTTTATTCCTCTTTAGGCATGAAAAAAACAATGCAATTAAAAAATTTTTATGAACCTATATTTCATGGAGTTAAAAAAATGTCCACTCAGCTGGACATTTTTTTTTAACTCCATGAAAATGTAGATAATTAGTGTCAAATACAGTTTTTCATTTTTTCATGGTCATCAGATATGACCCATTTGGACGTTCAGAAGCTCCGTAGTTACTGTGGAAACATCATCATCTTCTACAACATTGATTCACCAGTCAAACCCATGGAGTTAGATCAGTGATAGTGGATGGAGACACTTGATTAATGATAAATTTGCTGGAAAAAGTCCCTTCTTTTCTCTTTTCACTGTTTCTGATTCAATAACCTTTGAATTTACTCTGAGTTTTAATAAACATCAACATGATCAACAGGTTAAATATAATAAAATACCTACTTTACACTGAAAAAAACGCTAAATACAGAAGATAATATTATAATAAATGGTGATAAATACTTAAGAAAGGTTAAATAGAGAGAAAAAAATCATTTGGGAACTGCCATAAAAAAAAAAAAAAACGCTGGGTCTTTATGGGTTAAATATTAATAACATTTTATTTCCTAGCCTTTAAATTCACTCATGCAGATATTATTCAGGTACTGTTACAGAGGTTCAGGTTAAATTACATTGTGGAATAACTGTTCACTGTTGTGACCACTATGCATGAAAGGGTTTAAAAAAAAAAAAAAAAGTTAAATACAGTCTAATAATAATAACAAGCAAATTATTTACGCTAAAACATGTTAGTGCAGATGAGGTTTATCAAGAACAGTAAAGTTACAGTAATGGTATGAATGTCAGTGTATGGGATGATCCACTGGGTTGGCTGATATGGAATTAAAACAATAAAATCCATGAATCTATAAGAGAACAGCTGGAGAATAACTGTCCACTGTAGTGACCACTGTGCATGAAAGGGTTAAAATGCAAAAAAAAAAAGAGGATATTATAATAAATGGTGATAAAACAGTGAAGAAAGGTTCATTTGGGAACTGACACAAAAGTCCTCTGAGTCTTTACAGGTTTTAAACAAACATGTTCAACACTTGTGTTAGCAGATGAACGCTGACAGTTGATATGTGTGTTTGTTGTGTTTGTGTGTCTGCTTGTTCATTGAGTCTCTGTAACCTCTGTACAGAGCCAAACACAGTAAACACCTGTTTCCGGGCCTATTTATCAGAGAGCTAATCGGCCTGAGAACCTGCAGCTGTCCGACCGGCTGCCAGTCTCTGCTGAACCACAACTACCACGACAACAGCAAAACTACCGCCGACTGTAAAAATGTCACGCCGTATTAACCACTTAATGCTTCACGTCTGATCAAATTAAATACGTTAGCAACGATAATGTTTAGATCATAATTATAGAATTTTATTTGTGCCAGTTTCTTGAGCGAGCAACGATAGATTCTGAGCACACAATTAGAGATTTTGAGCACATAAAAATATATTTTGCAAGCACATCAATTATATTTACCTCCGCCAAGGAGGTTATGTTTTTGCCAGGGTTTGTTTGTCTGTCTGTTTGTCTGTCCGTTAGTGTGCAACATAACTCAAAAAGTTATGGACAGATTTTGATGAAATTTTCAGGGTTTGTTGAAAATGGGATAAGGAAGAAATGATTAACTTTTGGGGGTGATCCGGAAGAAATCCTGGATTCTGGATCACTTTGAAATTTTCGTTAACATTGTGGTAAATGGGGCCAAAATTTTCGTTTCCCAATATCTCGCTTAATTATTGACCAAAACTCATGAAATTTAAGTCAGGAATTGAAAATGGGGTCCTCTATCACATTTCAAAGGCTGATCCGGATCTGATCCAGAAGGCGGATTTTATCTCAATTTATATAAAAAATGGGGGTGCCCTTACTTTTTGGCCTACTGTGCCTTTAATATTAAAGGTAGAAATTTCTGACAAGCGCCATCGTGTAGCTCAGTCAGTTCCGCATTGGGAGTATGCCACCGGATTTCATGTAGCTTTAATACTTAAGGAGCTAGATCCAGAAGAAAACCGCCATTACGAGAAATGTGATTTTTGTGAATAACTACTGAACTAATAAGGATAGAATTATGAATCCAGTTGCTAATGGTATGTTTTCATAGTCAAGGAATCTTAAAATATAGGTAAAATAAATATGGGACTAATATTTATGGTGGAAATCACAATATGGGGGAATTGTGCAAATCTCATGCAGTTTGACTCAGGGATTTACAATGGGGTGTTCTATCAAATGGCAAAGACTGATCCAGATCTTTCAAAAAGTTATGGACAGATTTGGATGAAAATTTCAGGAAATATTGATACTGGCACAAGGAACAAATGATTAAATTTTGGTGGTGATCGGGGGGGGGGGGCACTGATCTGCCTTGGCGGAGGTCTGCGCTCTCAGAGTGCTTTTCTAGTTCAAAAAGAAATTACACTTGAGCAAACAAAAATCGATATTGTGCTCCATAAATGCGTTTGCATGTTAGTTTAACTCATAACGTTCTCTCACAAATTCTTTCCATGGCGCACAAACAGACCGCTACGCTCACTCACTTTCTCCTTCCCTCTCTCGTTCAACCTCCCTCTCCCTGCGCGCTCAGGTTGTCGTGTCCGCACGCTCAACTTGACACACACGTTACAAATGTGCCACAAAACCAACCAATCGGAGAGCTTGCGGAAGTACACTCTGATTGGCTGTTTGCTCTCCAATTAGCTCGCTAGTTACATTTACCCGAAAAAAAAGCGCTCGATGAGACAGACATGGACCGGAAGAGGAGGAATTGTTTCTACCCAAACTTCGGTCAGTATTTATCATTATTATGATTATTGTCTCATGTCATACCACTACTTTGTTTAGTTTTTGTACTATAGTGCCGTAACATTAGGACTGCGTTGTCTGGGTTTACATTATATCTGTTTATTTGTATAAGTTTGTGTAGAATCAATTCCTCCTCTTCCGGTCCGTGTCTGTCTCATCGAGCGCTTTTTTTTCGGGTAAATGTAACAGCGGTCTGTTTGTGCGCCATGGAAAGAATTTGTGAGAGAACATTATGAGTAAAACTAACATGCAAACGCATTTATGGAGCACAATATCGATTTTTGTTTGCTCAAGCGTAATTTCTTTTTGAAATATAATTGATGTGCTCGCAAAATATATTTTTATGTGCTCAAAATCTCGAATTGTGTGCTCAGAATCTATCATTGCTCGCTCAAGAAACTGGCACAAATATAATTCTATACATACAGGGGTTGGACAAAATAATGGAAACACCTTCACCTCAAGATGATAATGCCCCAATCCATACAGCTAGAATTGTTAAAGAATGGCATGAGGAACATTCTAATGAAGTTGAGCATCTCGTATGGCCGGCACAGTCCCCAGACCTCAACATTATTGAGCATTTATGGTCAGTTTTAGAGATTCAAGTAAGACGTCGATTTCCACTGCCATCGTCTCTAAAAGAGTTGGAGGGTATTCTAACTGAATAATGGCTTAAAATTCCTTTGGAAACAATTCACAAGTTGTATGAATCAATACCTCGGAGAATTGAGGCTGTAATTAATGCAAAAGGCGGACCTACACCATATTAAATTATATTTTATTGATTTTTTTAAGGTGTTTCCATTATTTTGTCCAACCCCTGTAATAGCCTATGCAATTGTTTTCCTGCCATTTTCTGACTTTTATTTTGAAGGCTTCACTCGCTCTCATCCTGTCGTGCTGTTGCTGTGTGACTCCATGTGTCTTAGTGCTTCACAAAACAAGAAATGGATTGAATTAAAGTTGGTTTCCTCTCTGTCTGACTCCATCCTGACTCAGAGGATGCAGATTGACCCGTCTGAGAGTTGTGTTTGTATTCGTCTGAGTAATTACTTGTTAATAAATACTGTGAGATTCATTCTGGGTTTAATGTTTCCTAATGGGCTGATTTTCTGAATTCAGTCAAGTCATCCTTGTTTATGCACAGCTGGTGTTGATAAGCTTACTTTTGGAATATAATAAAAAAAGAAATATTTTAATCACATCATCAGGGTTTTTTAATTTATTTCAATTGATTTTCTTTTTATTATTTTTTTCTGAAATATGTTTTGAAATGTGCAATCGAGCTGAAAAATCTAGAGAAAATCCATTTAAACCAGGCAGTGTAAACCTCCTAACAGTACTCAGCACTGATTACTGTCAAATCTTTACTAAAAGTTATTCGATATAGCTCAAATTAAGCGTTAAATGATGATGAAGTCCACCAAAATATATTTTGAGACTGATCACAAAAAATATAGTGTTCAGTAACAGATATTCAGGTGCAATCTCAGTGTAATTACCGACATTATGACTAGAAACTGTCATTTAACGTGTTGCTGCCAATTTATGATTTCTCTGTCCTGATGTGAAGAAATACAGGTTTATACAGGTCTGACTTTTTAACTCTAACATATAATGAGTCTGATGTACATTATTTATCATTATTGGATGGTTTAGAGCAGGGGTGTCAAAGTCATTGTAGTTCAGGGGCCACATGACAGTGAAAAAAGTAAAATTACAGTATAATAATGTTTACATCTACACTGTAAAAAAAAAAAAAAAAAAAAAAAACTCGTGAAAAATGGTGATAGGTAGCAGGATTGCCGAAAAAATACTGTTAAATAACAGAAAATAACCATCTCATAAAAATATGGTATTTTTCCATAATTTAAATACAGTTTTTTGCCCTAACTTTACATGACATTTTGCACTTTTTTTTTTTTTTTTTTTTTACTTTTGAATGTTTAATAAAGAATATGTACATGTATTAAAACAATCAAATTACCTATAAATATATATAAATAATGTTCAATGAGACTTAGTTATACAATCCACAGATATAAACTGTATTTGGACAGTTTATCAGTGCTTATACATGTTATACATTCACAAAAATACATTTATGCCACATTTTTGTTGTGAAACCTCCCGTAATTACACAAGATATTTGTCAATTAACAAACAAGTCTTGTTAAACTTACAGAACAAATACTTCTTTTACGGTTAACTGTCAGTAATTTTATCTTGTTTTATATATTTTTTTAAATAGTATTAAACTTTAAATTAACAGTTTAATCTCATAAATAGAAAAGAAATATTTGTGAAATTACGATACATTTGCAAATGTATTTCAACTGTATTTTTCTGTGGAAAAAAAATTATTTTAAAAAATGGAAATTTTATTGTTATTCACAGTTACAGTTTTTCCATGTTATTTTACATTTGACATGTAAAATCACAGTCTATTTTGTAATTTCATGATATTTTCCTGTATTTTAAAAATACAGGAAAAAACTGTAAAATAAATAGTAAAAATTCTGTTAAATTACAGATTTTTTTTTTACAGTGTACAAAGTCTCCTTAAAAATCTGAATAACATGAAAAAATTTAAATTTATTATGAAAAATAAATGCAATTTCAACAGTTTTAAGCCTCAGTGCATCACATGTATTACAACTTACAGATCACGGTGGATCTACAAATACACAAAACACAAAATTTCACAAAATTTAGTAACAGGCAGAATATTGTTAAAATTTAACTTATTTTTCTTTAGACGTTTCAATGTTGTTTATATTTGTTAAGGTTATTCATATTTTTTGTGAAAGGATAATTTGTATATGTTAACATTTTCTTGTAATTTTACTTTTCCTACAGTAAAACAAAGGAAAACATTTGTAGTTGTCATTATTTATAGATTATCATGATAGTATTTTACTGGTCTGATCCACTTCAGATCATATTGGTCTGTATGTGACCCCTGAACAAAAGTGATTTTGATTTCCTTGATTGTTAATATCTTCAGTGTAATTTTTGCATTTCATCTGTTCATTCTATGTGGGCTGGTTTTGACTCATAGGCTGTATGTTTGACACCTGTAATAATGGGATCTGACGTGTTTATTATCTGGTTTCTGGTTTGAGCAGGGGTCTCAAACTCATGTTCTGGGCCGGACCAGTACAATAAAAGCATAATAACTGATAAATAATGACAACTCCAAATTTTTGTCTTTGTTTTAGTGCAAAAAACCCCCATTAAATTCTGAAAATACTTACTTTTCTTAACTATCCAACCAAAAAAGATGTGAATAACCTAAAAAAAAAAAACTTGAATTTCATAAGAAAAATAAGCACAATTTTCATAATATTATTCCTCAACTTATCATTTCTACATGTGCATTATGGATCGGATCTCCAAAGACAATAAACACTTAGTAACAGGCAGAAAATTGTTAAAATTGTGCTTAATTTTCTTTAGACATTTCAGGTTGTTCATATTTGTTCAGGTTATTCACATTTTATTGTTACAGGATAGTTTGTAAATGTAAATATTTTGCATAATTTAATGCTATTTTTTTGCACTAAAACAAAGAAAAATTTTTTGAAGCTGTCATTATTTATAGGCATAATGTATATTATTTTTTTCACATCAAACCGAGAAGAAAATATAGAGTCATTATTTTTTTGTAGGTTATTATGCTGTTATTTTACTGTAGATCAGGGGTGTCAAACTCATTTCAGCCCAATTTGATCTCCAGTGGGTCGAAACCAGTCAAATAATAACAAAATAACCTATAAATAATGACAACTCCAAATTTTTTATTTGCAAAAAATAACATTAAATTATGAAAACATTTACATTTTACAAACTATCCAAACAAAAAACAATGTGAATAACCTGAAAAAACAGAAATTTCTGAAGAAAAATAATAAGAAAAATTGATTAACTTATGATTTCTACCTGTGCATTACAGATCAGATCTACCAAGACACAAAACAGGCAGAATATTATTAAAATTGCGCTTATTTTTCTTTAGACATTTCAGGTTCATATTTCATATTTGTTCAAGTTATTGACATTTTGTTATTAAAGGATATCAGAATTTAATGTTAATTGCAATAAATCAAAGAGAAAAAATTGGTGTTGCCATTATTTATAGGCATGATGTCATTAAGAAGAAAATTTGGAGTCATTATTTATAGGTTATTATGCTATTATTTTTGAGTTCAACGCCCTTGACTCTTAATATCTTCTGCACTTTGCAAATTCATCCTACAGGACAGATTGGAACCTTTGGCGGGCCGGTTTTGGCCCCAGGGCCACATGTTTGACACCAGTGCTGTAGATCATATTGGTCTGTATGTGGAACCTGAACTAAAATGAGTTTGACAGCCTTGACACTGGAATTTTTGCACTTTGCAAATTCATCCCACGGGCTGGATTAGAACCTTTGGTGGGCCCCATTTGGCCCCTGGGCCGCATGTTTGAGACCCCGGTTTAGAATTATGCAAGCATTTAAGTGCAGGACACTGATTAAAGTTGAATCAAACTCATAATTATTTCACCCACAAATATATCAAAATCATACAAACCAAGACTGAAATGATAGAGTTATAGGGCCGTTAAACAAGGTCAATAAACCAAAGGTATAAGTTAACATGAGAGGAGTTAGCTCAAACAACAAACCTAACCTAATGATACAAAATGGGAACATACTGGTCAAACAAATGAAGATAAATGGGGGTGAGTAACACAGTCAATAACTCAATGTGAACAATCCCCAAATCCCTCCCCATCCTCTACAGCAGGGGTGTCAAACTCATTTTAGTTCAGGGGCCACATTCTGATCCATTCTGATCTTACGTAAAATAATCCAATTCATAATAACCTAAAAATAATAATCCACTTTTCTTTTTGTTTTAGTGTGAAAAAAGTACAATTACATTATGAAAATATCAATAACCTACACAACCATGTACAGTCTGACAGAGAAATAAGTGCAATTTCAACACAATTTACAGATCATAGTCCATCTACAAATTCACAAAAAATTTAGTAACAAACAGAATATTGTTAAAATTGAACTTATTTTTCTTAAGACGTTTCAGGTTGTTCATACAGCCCCGGAAAAAATTATTAGACCATTAAAAGTCAATAAAAACAATGGTTATGCAATCAAGCACTAACTCCTGTGTGTATCATGTGACTAAAACAGACAGAAAAGAAAACATGGAATGAATAAAGGCATTGTTTTTGGCAGTAAAATGACATAGATCACATGCGGCCCAGGGGCCAAATCCGGCCCGCCAAAGGGTCCAGTCCGGTCCCTAGGATGAATTTGTGAAATGCAAAAATTACACTAAGATATTAATAATCCTTTTAGTTCAGGTTCCACATTCAGACCAATTCAATCTCAAGTGGGTCAGACCAGTAAAATACTATTATAATAACATATAAATAATGACAACTCCAAATGTTTCGCTTTGTAAATGTAAATATTTTCATGTATTTACACTAAAACAAAGGCTGATTTTGCAAAAAATGTGAATAACCTGAAATGTGTTAAGAGAAGTAAGTACAATTTTAACAATATTCTGCCTGTTACTAAATGTTTTGTGTGTTTGTAGATCCACTGTGATCTGTAAGTTATAATGTACATATGGAAATTATAAACTGGGGCAGAATATTGTTAAAACTGTACTTATTTTTTCAGTTTGTTCATGTTATTTACATCTTTTGAAAGGATAGTTTGTAGATGTTAACCTTTTCATCATGTAAATTAACTTTTTTCACTCTGAAACAGAAAAAAGTCAGGAGTTGACATATTTATATATTATTATGTTATTATTTTACTGGTTCGGCCCACTTCAGATCAAATTTAGCTGACTCTGGCCCATGAACTAAAATTAATTTGACACCCCTGGTATAGATATTGATATAAGAACCAAGGTTATAATTGTTTTGGATTTTTCATTATAGTTTAGTTTTATTTAGTTTTGACTTTTTTTTCTCTCATTTAGTTAGTTTTAATTAGTTTTTAGAGAAGGTTTGATAGTTTATGTTAGTTTTTCATTATTTTCTAAAAGCTTAGTTTTAGTTTAGTTTTAGTTTTTTCATATCTTTTATCTTCTTCTCCGTTGAATTCAAATAAATCCCAGACAGGACTCTGCTGCTTTCTCCAAACTTTAGTCTCCATGTTTCCAGGTAGAGTGGGGACCAGAAGACGACTAAAACACAAGTGATAAGACGTGATGGATCGTTAAATATCATATGGTGCCAGCAGCTAAAATTTCTTGAGGGAAATGAATCAATTTCATATCAATCTGACATTCACAAAGATGAAAACTAAGGGAATTTTATCCATAATTTTTTATACATTTAGTTTGTTTTGTAAACAACCAATACAGTTTCAGTTAGTTATCGTTTTTTTCTTTTAATTATAGTTTTTATTTATTTCAGTTAACGAAAATGTTTTTACAATTCTAGTTTTCGTCATTTCGTTAGTTTTTGTTAATGATAAAAACCTTGGTAAGAAATGAAGTGATTTTGGTTATTATCAAGAAAACCATGGAAAATGGATAGATATCAGCTCTGAAATTAAACTCTTATGAGCTATTTTTTGTTGTTAT
Organism: Sphaeramia orbicularis; assembly: GCF_902148855.1. Lineage (NCBI taxonomy): Eukaryota > Metazoa > Chordata > Actinopteri > Kurtiformes > Apogonidae > Sphaeramia > Sphaeramia orbicularis. The sequence continues at coordinate 16,344,274 of NC_043974.1, read as the reverse complement.
CATTATATTATACGTACCTTTAGTTGTACCAGGCACTAAAATGAGCAAAAAATTGAAGAAAACAACAAGTGGTCTAATAATTTTTTCCGCAACTGTATTTGTTAAGATTAGTCACATTTTATTGTGAAAGGATAGTTTCTAAATGTAAATATTTTCAAAACGTAACTTTTTTTTTTCCCATAAACCCTTTCATGTATAGTGGTCACTACAGTGGACAGCTATTCTACAGCCGTTCTCTTGTATATTCATGGATTTTGTTGTTCTTTTCGTTGTTGTTTTTTTTTTTAACACATATCTTTATTAAAGATTTTAGACACTACATATGTTTTCTGACATGAATTGGTAACATTATGTAGATCTCTCCTGAGCATAAACCCTCAGAATCACAAGCCCTCCCCATAGTTTTCACACAATTAATCAGTAAATACATGTTTCTGTGCGTCAAAAATTAAACATGTGGTGTCCAGCTGAGTGGACTTTTTTGCAACTTCATGAAAAATAGGTTCATATGAATTTTTTTTTTTTTTTTATTATTATTATTTTTATTTATTTATTTATTTTTTTAGAAGAAAATTTTCCATCACATTGGTTTTTTTTTCATGCCTAAGAGGAATAAAAACACTCAGGAAAAATTTTTTGATTAAGGTTCTCATAATTCGTGCATGAAAGAGTTAAACCAAGAAAAAAATTGTAGTCATCATTATTTATAGGTTATTATATTATTATTTCACTTGAGATCACACTGAACACGAGTACAACAGACTTAAGATTCCTGACAATTCAGATCCATTCAGTCCTTCCGTTTCCTGGAGTGTCATCAATATTTGTCTTACATTGGAGTGCTGTGGCCTTGAGGGCTGGAGAGTCTGCTTGTGACTGGAAGGTCGCCGGTTAGATTCCACAGACTGGCAGGAGAAGTTGCCATGGCGAACCTGCTGTTCCTAGTCTGCAGTGTGTGGTGTGTTCCTGCATGTTCTAGTGATGGGTTAAAAGCACAAGTTAAATTTCAGTGTGTGGTGCATGTAGTGTATATTGACAATAAAGAATCTTAAACATTAAATATCAGAATGAACTTTAAAAAAAAAAAAAAACCCTCTCAGCTCATTCAACCAAACACAAACATCCAAACTGCCACAGACTGGTTTTTATTTGTCACTACACACACAATAGCAGCTTGTGGACTACTGTAATTCCAAATATGCAAATCTATCTCATAAGAGTTCTGTCAGAAACAACCCTTTGTTCAACACTATTGAGCATGAATTATTGGTTAGTAATGTGCACAAATGAGACATGAATAATGCTCTGCAGGGTACCGGTTTCACTTTGAATCCAGTTGGCATTTAATGACATCAAATTACCACTAAATATGTAAATTATTTGATAATAGGAATGTTATCAACTGCTTTCTGCAGATGGTACATACATTTCTTCTGTTGGAATAACTCATTTACAAGGTTACTACTACGGAATAAAATAGCAATGTGTATATAAGATCAAATATGTGCTTTTTATAGTCTACTCCACTGCATTTCAGAAAAAAATGAACCTTTTACTCCAGTACTTTTATCTGATAGCAGCACATACTTTTCAGATTACAGGTTTTCATCTCCTTCTGTTGGTTGTGTTTATTTTCAATGTGTGCAACGAACGGAAGGATTAAGTGTCCAGTATGAGAGATCTACAGGGATCAAGCCACTGAAATATTAATAGAACACTGTAGCAATGCTTTTTGTTGGTGTATAAAAAATTCTTATCAATTCCTATCCCTAAGTACACATGAATGCAGTAGTGAAATGAAACAAAACCACCATATATACAGGGTGGGGAAGCAAAATTTACAATATTTTGAGGCAGGGATTGAAAGACAGTGTATGACCAATTAGTTTATTGAAAGTCATGAGAATTTATTTGCCACAAGAAAATGTACATAATAAAAAATGTTTTTATTCTATGTGTCCTCCGTCTTTCTCAATAACTGCCTTCACATGCTTCCTGAAACTTGTGCAAGTGTTCCTCAAATATTCGGGTGACAACTTCTCCCATTCTTCTTTAATAGTATCTTTAAGAAAGTCGACATTCCTGTGTGATGTTCTATTGGTAGCATGTTCTAAAACGCCCCAAATAGCAGAATCCAGAGGGTTTAGATCTGGGCTAGAAGGCGGCCATAAACATGATTCCCAAAAATTGCTAAAGTTGGATTTGTTGCTGTTGTCAACAAGTGTTTTGGTGTTCTTGTGTAAGATTTTAACTTCCAATCATATTTTACTGCATTTCTAACGGTCTTGTTGTCTACCTCAAGTTCAATTACCATTCTTCTCATGGATTTGGTTGGATCCTTTAGGATTTTGGATTTGAGAGCTTTAATAAAAGCCTTGGTACGTTTTTTGTTGCTTCCTCCACCTCCAGACTTTCTCGTAATAGTTTTGCTCATAGTCATTCTCTTCTTTCCATTATAAACAGTCTTTATGGACACTCCAACTATTTTGAAATCTCCTTTGGTGTGACGAGTGCATTCAGCAAATCACACTCTTTGACGTTTGCTTTCCTGATTACTCATATGGGCAAAAGTTTCTGAAAAGGTATGGATAATAGTGTTAGGTATGATTATGACATCAATATATGTTTGGTTTCAAAACAATTGACGTAGTGCCTGCTGAGAAAAAACAACTAAATGTTCATTGTAAATTTTGCTTCCCTACCCTGTATGAGTAAATAAAACTATGATAGACCACTTTACTCCACATTAATGCAACATCCCATACTTAAAGTGCATTTTGCTGATAATTCTCAAATGTGTTACTTTTTATATTCCCAGTAGTGTGTGATATTAATACTTTTACTTCAGTACATTATTTGAATACAACAAAATAAACTTTGCAAGCAAGAAAGTCTCTTGTGTGAACCTCTAGTCTTACTTTTTGAGGAAGTTCATTTTTGTCCACAAAATACTAATAACTAGGTTTTCACAAGTAATCAATATGTCCACACACTGTAAAAGACTATCTGTATCAGAGCCTTTACATCCTCTTTGTTTGTTGACGTTGAATATAATTAAGGCTGCAACTAATGATTAATTTCAGTGCCGATTTGATGAAAAGGGGAAAAAGCTATAGCACATTAAAAAGTTTAAAGGCTTTAAATGTTTTATTGGGGTTTTTTTTTTATGTCTTCAAGTTGATTTCAGGACGTGGCACTTGAAGACACTTGGTAACTCCACTGCTACCATCAGCCAGTAGACAGGAATGTCAGATCGACCCATTATCCACTGATAACTGTCACCAAATCTAGGCTGATGACACATTATTCGCTCTCTACTTCAGTCATGTCCAGACTCTGAGGAGGACAGTGTCAGCCTGATTGTTTACGTCATTAAAATTTACTTACTTTTTTTTTTTTTTAATCTGATGTCCCAGCTGAGAAGTACATGATTTTGCCAGATCCGGTTAAAGCACAGGTGTCAAACATGCGGCCCGGGGGCCAAAACCGGCCCACCAAAGGATCCAATTTGGCCCTTGGGATGAATTTGTAAAATGCAAAAATTACACAGAAGATATTAACAATCAAGGATGTTGAAATCATTTTAAGTCAATTCAATCTAAAGTGGGTAAGACCAGCAAAATACTATCATAACCTATAAATAATGAAAAAAGCTATTTTTTCTCTTGGTTTAATGTAAACAAGGTAAAATTACACAAAAATATTTATATTTACTTTGACAAAAAAATGTGAATAACCTGAACTAATAAGAACAACCTGAAATGTCTTAAGAGTAGTATATGGAATTTTACCAATATTCTGCCTGTTATTAAATGTTTTGTGTATTTGTAGATCCACTGTGATCTGTAAGTTGTGATTCACATGTATAAATGATAAACTACGGTGCAATATTGTTAAAATTGCTCTTATTTTTCTTAAGAATTTTCAGGTCGTTCATATTTGTTTATGTTCAAGTATAGTTCGTAGATGTAAACATTTTCATTACGGAATTCACTTTTTTCACTCAAAAACAGAGAAAGCTATAGAGTTGATATTATTTATGAGTTCATATCCTGTTATTTTTACTGGTCCGGCCCACTATATATCATATTAGGCTGTGTGTGGCCCCTGAACTAAAATGAGTTTGACACCCCTGTGTTAAAGGATGTACAAAGAATCCTTTACCTGCTTATTGTATCAGTGAATCATTTATTTGTGTTGGGTCTGGGTGGTCTCATAATCTGATATCATTATTGATCTTAATTTAAGAGATGATTTATTTTTCAGATTGTGTCTTTAAATAACAGCGCTGTCAAAACTTTTCTATTCATCTAACATGATTTCTAAAAGGTCCATTTATCACTGTAGTTACATTCAGTTTGTAGTATTAAGGACTCTAGTATAAGTCTAGTTGGATTATTTCAGTTCATTTAAAGCACAGGTGTCAAACATACGGCCCGGGGGCCAAATCCGGCCCGCCAAAGGGTCCAGTCCGGCCCTTGTGATGAATTTGTGAAATGCAAAAATTGCACTAAGATATTAACAGTCATTTTAGTTCAGGTTCCACATTCAGACCAATTCAATCTCAAGTGGGTCAGACCAGTAAAATACGATCATAATAACATATAAATAATGACAACTCTAAATGTTTCTTTTTGTAAATGTAAATATTTTCATGTATTTACACTAAAACAAAGTATAATTTTGCAAAAAATGCGAATAACCTGAAATGTCTTAAGAGAAGTAAGTACAATTTTAACAATATTCTGCCTGTTATTAAATGTTTTGTTTGTTTGTAGATCCACTGTGATCTGTAAGTGATGATGTACATGTGTAAATGATAAACTGAGGCAGAATATTGTAAAAATTATATTTATTTTTTCAGTTTATTCATGTTATTCACATCTTTTGAAAAGGATAGTTTGTAGATATTAACCTTTTCATAATGTAAATTAACTTTTTCGCTCTAAAACATAGAGAAAAGTGTGGAGTTGACATTATTTATATATTATTATGCTATTATTTTACTAGTTCGGCCCACTGCAAATCAAATTTAGCTGAATGTGGCCCCTGAACTAAAATGAGTTGGACACCCCTGATTCAAAGTGTTCTGTTTGTGTAACGTACTGTTTTGCTCTTAAAAAATAGGTAAAGGTGATTTATATAGATATTGTTGAGAGATGTCACAGTGTAAAAACTCCAGCATGACACAATATGATTGTTTAGTTAACTTTGTAGACAGCTGTTGTACTATATAGATAAAAAAGTATTATTATAAGTAGTAGAAACACTCGTCGCTTCTCCATTGACCCTCAAATTGTGCAAATCTAACTCGTTCTAAAACAGGGTATTTTTCTAGACTACTTAAAAAGAAATAAAAGGCAAAAATTGAGAGTATACCCACTTCTCCACAGACCATTACACCACTGCCCTCTGCCATTTCAGAGCCAGGATAAAACGACATCCACAGCCTGGCATCAGTTTCCCCTGGGGGACTCAGATCATGTGTTAGTGAGCTGCTTACGCTATAATGTGTCGTGTTTGTTGAACTCAGAGAATGAATGCAGGCCAGGATGAGGCTCGGAGTTATTGTCTCTCCGTTCCCTTGCTACAGCAGTGTGGTGGTGTCATGCTCACCGTCTTTGACTTTGGAATTATGGCGAGGATTTAGACTTTAGCTGGCATGAGGGGGTGCGGGATAAGACGGATTTAGTTCACCTCATCTGGAAAATGTCTCCTGTGCCATACGACCACTTCAGTGTCTCTTTATCCCGCCGGCGGGAGAGTGGACGCTGCACTCGTTCACTGAGCCGTGGCGCAAATGGCTTTTTTTTTTGTTGGTGTTCAGCTCTGTTTTGGGGATGTTGTCAGTGTTAAGTTGTTACACTCGAAGGTCAAAAGCTTCAGTCCAGACGCATCCAGATCATCATCCCATTCACTCAGCTCAGAGAGAAAAGCACTGTGACATCCAAAGACATCCACCAGGGCAGGAGATAACATTTACTGGGCTACTAGACAATAAGCTTTTCCCAATACACCTTCTGATATTTCATTATCTTTTTCAAACATAAAGAAAATTAACATAGAGCAGGAGTCTTCAACTAAAATACAAAAGGTCCAGTCAGTCTATCCTCCTCTACAGATAAGGTACGAACAATTCTGTTTGTTTTGGGGTTTTTTTAAACAAATTTTCCTGAACAACATAGAAATTTTCTCAGTTTTACAGCAACGTGTTTTGGTTTGACAATAAAGAATTTGACGACTCCTCTAAATCAATGGCGGCTGTTCTTCTTTCAGAGAGGGGAAGCTCATTGTCGGCTTACATAAAAAAAAAATGTCAAGTTATTTAAACATAAATTCAGCTCTCCATTCCTTTTTAAGAAAATGGTCAGTGACCTTATTGTACCAAGTAAACAAGAAAATGTTGAAATTATGTTAAATTGAAACAAGGAAGTACAATGAGTGTGTTTTATTTACAGTGCAAGAAATGGACAAGTAATTTCGTAGTGGTTTCTCTCTTGATTTCACAGCAGAATGCGTGACGGTATTAAACTGAACTGTATCAAGTGAAGGAGTAGATCTCAAAATAGCTGTCAATCAAACGGGATTCAGTCTTTCGACTGATCCTCCAATCAGCATGTGGAAGCCCGGCGTCCAGCCCGGCCGACAGCTCCATTCATCCCCAGATGTCGAGCGTCTGGGGGCGGGACAACATCGTGGCATTTATCCAATTACCGTCTAGTTTTAAGGCAATGAAAAACCTGTTTCCACTCAGTCCCATTGAAGTGCATGGATGCTGAGCATCTACGGACAAATGCACTGAGCAGAGATCGAATGAGAAAACAGCGCAATGGGAATGTATGAGAAGTGAACAACATCGAGTCTGTTGATTTGTGATAAAGCTGATTCTGAACGAACTCGTCTGTGAGATGAACGTGTTCTAACACATTTGTAGTCAACGAAATGTCAACACAACCGTACATATTCAACCATTTAATTTTTGTAATTTTAGGGGAGGCCGGGCTTCCCTTGCAGTCTATGAGAAATCGCCACTGCTCTAAATAGATTAACAACAGAAAGACACTTCAGGTGCAAAACTAGGCCACAATTGAAATATTATTTTCATTTAGATAGTTGAATTCTTAAGTTTAATCACATGTTAGTCAGTATTAGTATTAGTCAGTATTAGTTAAGATTCCTTTGTGTTACTAGACTTCTTTATTTCACTGGTAGGATTGGTCACATCTTGGTCAACATACTAACCTGACAGATTTATGAACACAGGACTTAGGTTTTACTTTAGGCACACTTTTAAATACACATGCTCACAGACTATCATAAACAACAAGAGATAAGAGGTAAACACTGTCAATATGGGGTTTTACATAGAGTTTAGGTATCACATCTGCTTGACTTTAGAGTCAGGTAACACCAGTCCATTTTCTGTGACCCAGCCCACCTAGCACAAGGGGGTCAGCCCATAGTCTGGAGATCACTTTACAAGGATTATAAAAGTGATGTGCATTGGAATGTCTGGATCTATTTCCCCGCTTGGGGTGTGGATCCTCAGCTGAGTTATATTTGTTTGTGATCCAATCAAGTCAATAATTAAATTTATAAAAATGAGACCAAAAAGAATCCAGACTTATTCTTGGAGCTTCCAACAAAAGAACACTTAACACACTACACTGAAAAAATGGATTTTTTGGTGTAGCAATATTTATTAGGTTAAGTGTCACAATTTTTATTTTCTAATAGTAAGTATCAGTAGTAGTATTTAAGGCAAACAAATAACGCATAAAAATGTACAGAATGCACAGTGTGGCCAGAAAGAATAGTCCCACACATAATATCTCATAGGACTGCCTTTAGTGGTGATTAGGGAATGCATTTGCCATTGGAATGCTAATGTCCATCCAGATTCACGGGAGAGTCAGACCACTGTGTTAAGTCCTTTATTTTCCACCCCTAATATTTTGAGTGCCTTCCCATGATGCTTGCAGTTTTACTCCTGATTGAAATTTGTCAACAACTATTGGATGGATTTTAAAAGGAAAACATGAAATAGGAGATGGGCCTCAGTAGTCAACACTAAAACTGTTTCCTCAAGTTTCTGTAGTAAATATTGATTCACACATACTTGGTATGAGAGTAAATGTATCCATCACATTGATCATGCCACACAAATTATGTACAAAATAGGAAAAGCCAAAACACTCGGTGTCATAAAATCAATCCTTAACATAACCTGAACATGTTGCCCACAGGCTGCATGGTAAAGCACACTGCTCCTACAACACGCAGCAAAATGCTGCGTAAAAGGAATAACAGCAAAACAGGTCTGGATATCATTGCATAAGATGAAATTGATTTGTGAGTCATAAACAAAAAAAAAAACATAAATGTCTTTTATGTTCCAAAATAATCACCAAACTAAAAACTAAGCACAAACTGTCAATTCTATATTCATTCTTACTTCATGATAGTTTAGTTGTTTTTTTTTTAGTTATTATTCATTCATTTATTGATTTAGTATTAATAAACACAAGTGGCTGAACAGGACAGAGCAGCACAGCCAACAAACTGCTGGGGTTGGGGCCTGAAGTGGCTAATTTGCATGTAAAGGGCCAGTGCTCATAACGACCTTTCTGGTGTCATTACTCATAAATATTGTTGAAGATGGACCTGTGGAGTTGAATTAATGAAGAATTCAGACCTAAGCATAGCATTTACAGTTTATGTAGACCACAGAGAAATATTTTAAAATGCATAATTCCATTAAAAAAAGCAAAATATCACTCCTTTAAAACATTATAGATATCAGCATTGCAGATAGAAATGAAAGAAAAGCCACTGGATTTGAGGAGGCAACAAATTGTGATGACATATTGGGTCAAATTACAAAATCAGAGGGATCATCCTATATTATAATAAGAGTGATTGGAACATGGAAAAGCTATCATTTGGTCATTTGGGTAAATTATAAAACTGAGGAGTTAAACATACAAGGGAACTGCTTTGGTCACTTACAGATTTCTATTGAATCCATAGGTCCAGGAGTCAAACAGTAGTAGTAGTGGTAGTAAAACCTGGGTTTAATGTTAGTGTGGTGAGAGAATTACTAATGATGTATCTGTTTTTGCATGGAAGATAATGGCAGTGGTTATTGCGTTCTGATGCATAGAGGACGTTAGAGCAGAGGGACTAAGTAATAGCATCTGAGTCATCTGAGGCAGCACTAATGACTTTAAATTCTCTTAACTCCAAGACCAGTGGGGATGTACTGTTTGAAATGCTGGAATTATTGTTTAGAATTCATCAAATAGGCTTGGTTTTATTGGAGTTCATAGGAATCAGAAGGGAGATAAAACAGTAACAGGATTGTTGAGTAAGGTTAATGACGTTCATTTTGTCTTCTGTTTATGTAATAATACGGTTTTCTTTTTTTTCTTTGATTGTTGAGTGGGAACTGTCACTAGTTGCTTTTCCATTGACCCTCAAATTGCGCAAATACAGCTTGCGCATAAAAATTTACCTAATGGAAAAATGACAATTTCACCTAAAAGTCTCATTTTTCGATTATAAGTTTTTGCGCTGTCAAGAGGTGGTTTTTCAGGTGTAGCGTAAATGGTATATCACACAAAACTGCAATGGAAAGACCTTTTTTCGCAACTAGAGTCAGATGAATTTAAAAAATGGATGTTGACGTACGTTACAACAAGCGAAGAAGAAGAAGAAACATGTCTTGATATGTGTGGACACCGGGAAACCAATCATTTTTTAATTTAGTACGAGATAGAGGGGTAATACATAATAATAATAATGAATATAACACCATATTCAACATGTATATCTCAACACCATATTTACATTCGTCGTCATATTTATGGAATGACTTCTTGTGTCATCTCGTGATAATGAATAAAAAAATCATTGCATTTGTGATTTAATGGAAAAAACCGACACTTCTGTTTTTTCGACATTAGTAAATATCGATAAAGTTTTGCGCAGATGTCCAATGGAAAAGTGACTAGTGATGTAAATATTAGAAAAAGGCCAAATCAGGGATTAAAGGTAAAATCAAAAAGATGAGAGAATGGAATGAAAGGAGAAAAAAGGATAGTCTTTGTTTTCAGTCAATAGTTTAGGCCAGGGGTATCAAACATATGGTCAAAACCGATCCATCAAAGGGTCTAATCTGGGCCATGGCATGACTTGGTGGAAAAGCAAAGTACTGAAAATATTAATAATCAAGGATACCTCAGCATAATTTGGTCTCAAATGGGTCAGACTAATAAAATCTATATAATAAAAGCCAAGTGGCCTTTGTGTGTGTGTGTGTGTGTGTGTGTGTGTGTGTGTGTGTGTGTGTGTGTGTGTGTCCAGGATTCACACAAAATCCATAGAGCTGACTGCTGCAATTTGGCATACTTATGTATTTTTGGTCAAGGAAGAGACTAGCAAAAACGGCAAGTTGATATGACCAATATTTTGAGAAATGTTAGTAATTTTGGAATGAAATAGCCTTACAATTATGTTACTATGGCCACAGAACGCTTTGGCGGTGACTGCTGGACAAATGTGGTACAGCATGCACAAATACACAACAGCATAAAAACGATCACATCTAGAACCCACAGGTCAACGCGCTAGTACTATCATAACAACCTATAATACTAACAACTCAAATTTTTTTCGTTGTTTTAGTGTAAAAAAAGTAAATTTAAATGAACGTGTTTAAATGCCAATAACGAACATGACCACATTAAATGTCTTAAGAGAAGAAAGAGAAATTTTAACAATATCCTGCCTGTTACTAAATGTTTTGTGACTTTGCGGATCCACTGATATCTGTAAGGCATAATGCACATGTGTAAATCATAAGAAGAGGCGTCATAATATTGATGAAATTGTGCTGATTATTCCTGCGAAATTTCAGGTTGTTTGTGGTTGTTCATGTTATAGATATTTTTTAAAGCATACTGTAGCAGCCCTTGGCATCAATGAAACGGTGTGGAGTTCGACTGGTGCAAATCTTTATTTTATCATCATGCACCGTGAAACTAAAACACAAACATTTGTACATAAGTTATTTTACAAAGTTTACTTAGGTTACATTTTCTTTAAAAAACACAGACATTATTACAGGACATATTACTCATAATTAAAATAGTAATGTAATACACATATTTCAAACAAAAGAACAAACAAAAGACCAAAACATGCCACTACAATTAATTAACACATACCTTGCTCCGCCTACCAAGGGTGCAAACTCCTCATTCATCCAATGTATAACAGGTATGCGAACCAAACTGCGCTTTAACAACAACAAAAAAACAACCCATTCCACATGACTGTCAAGCTTGTTCAAAATAATGTTTCAAATAGTGATGGGTCTGGCAATACCGATGCGTCAGCACATGTGTCGAGCTCATAGAGCAAAACCCCGTGTCGGTGCGCGTATCGCTTCAAGAAAGTCACGTGACCGATACAGGACCTGTTTTGGAACTGACACTGAGGTGCCAAACTGTGTTTATGAAGAAGCACATCTGTCAACGGGATGCATCTGCCAGAAGAATCTCTGATCTTTTGCGGTTCATCGTCAAATTCATCAAGAATTATGGAGCAGCCTCAAGCCAAAAGAAAGGTTTCCGCCGTGTGGGACCATGTTGATCTCATATCAGAAAATAAGGGATTTGTTTTAATTTCCTTGTTGTTTCATCCTGTTCCTCTCAGAGTTTCCACTTGATCTATCTGAATTCAAATTCATTTCAAAGTGACTCTTAGTTTACTATTCATATTATTTTCTGCAGGTTAAATGTGACATTTTTTGGACAGAACTTTCCTATTTAAACAAAAGCACCTCCTCAGTGCTGAGGCATTCTAGGGCCAGGCATGAGAATGAAGTCCAGATCCACCAGGACAAACTCAGATATACAGCCATTCTACAACTGACTCACAGTTGCTTTATTGATAACCAATTCCTATTAATTTATTCTTTACTTCATTTTTAACCATCAGGCTCAAAACATTGGAAAATCTTTTTTTTTTAATAAAAATTTGTAAAAAATAAATAAATAAATAAATAAAATAAAAAAATTAAAAATTAAAAATCCCAGTCCACAAGCATCCTCATTCACAACACATTCACATAGATTTTCACGTTATGATCCATGTTCACATTATTTATTGACTGTATCTAAAAATATTAAAGATATTTTAAATTTAAATGAAGATATGAAATAATACAATATAAAATACAATGACTTCAATTATATTGTTGTATATACTAGGTCATCAAATCAGTGTCAGCTGAGTCTGTCAACTAGGTTGCCTGTAGGGATTTTGAAGGTCCAGCAGGTGTTAGTATTCAGTGACACAGTATCGACACAGTATCAATACAGTTTGGCAATGTGTCGAAACACTTCATGACACCTCATCTACCCATCACTAGTGTCAAACAAATCAAACTCAAATGTTCTTTGTGCTCACCTCACTTCTTTGTTCAGCACAGTCCTGCTCTGCTCTGTGTGGCAACCCAAATGCATGTGGCAAAACAAGTGTGTGGCAATCAGCCTCATTATATCCCAAAAGGGGGTGTGGCAACAATAAAACAAAATGGGAAGAAAATCCAACAGAAACCAAAAAGAAGTAAAAAAAAAAAAAAAAAAAAGAAGAAGAAAAATCTAAAATAATAAACCTATCAACTGGCCACTAACACATACTATGTAGATGGAAACATTTTCATTATGAAAGGTAACTTTTTTCAATGCTATTATTTTCCTGGTCCGGCCCAGTTGAGATCAAGTTGGGTTAAATGTGGCCCCTGAACTAAAATGAATTTGACGCCCATGGTTGAGACTTGCTGTCTTTAGGATGTAATAGGAGGACAGAGTTTCAACAACATTAATGTTACCTGGGTGCAACTACAACATTACCAAATGTTCTGACTAGAGCAGTGTTTTCAACCTTGGGGTCAGGACCCCATGTGGAGTCGCCTGGAATTCAAATGAAATTTCTGACATTTCTAGTAATTGATAAAAAAAAAAAAAAAAAAAAAGCAAACAAGAAAAAAACTTACTAATAAAAAATAAATGTTGAGTTGACAGAGACAGTCCCAATACATGAAAGACATGACAAACTGTGAAGCTGAAACTGAAGCACTGTGGTACTGTTTATTTGTCAAATGTTCATTGTGGTCAGTTTCAGATGCTGCAGCTCTTTCATAATTCATAGTTTGAGTTCTTGTTTGTTCAGTATTAATTGTCAGCCTTGTAAATCCAAGCTGGACTGACTGCACATATCCTGACCAAGGAAAACAAAATTCTCTCTTTGTGCAGTAATCTACACCTGGCTTTTCTGCCTCCATCCATAATAATATACATTATATAGACTAAATGTCATCTAAAATTTACATTTATTTGCTAAATAGTATAGCAAACTATTACATGATCAAAAACAAATTAATTTTAGTAAAAAAAAAAAAAAAAAAGTCTCAGTTTTGAATGTCTGGGGTCGCCAGAAATTTGTGACCTTAAAATGGGGTCATGGGCCAAAAAAGGTTGGAAACCACTGGATTAAAGGCTGTTTTATCATACACTCATCTGTTACTGTAAACATTAAAATTACAAAAAAAAAAAAAAAAAATTACCTGAGCATAACTAAGGTGAAACATAAAATTGGAAAATGTCACTAGTAAAGACCCTTTTCAGAAATGTTATTATAAAAAACACAAGTGTGGCTGCACATATTTGTTTGCACTATATTAATAAATGGACTGAAGAGTAGTTTCTGATTAAAAACAGGTACATATGGGTTAATTGTCTCAAACCACGGTGCTGATGAAGATCTGGAGTTGGTCCCTGGGTGCCTTCAGTGGCAGATGACTGCTGGGTAAAAAGCAGAGATGACATTGTAATATGATGTTGGATCATTTCTCAGATGTCAGATAGCTTTGCCTTGTCTTTAGTGTTTTTATCTGTCTTTAGTTAGCTGCTGCTGAATGTCTCGTGGGTCCTTTTTTCCATTTAAGTGTTTCCGATTTAGTCATGAGCAGCATCAACATATCAAGGGAAGACAAACAAACTGAGTCCTGACACAGCTCATTAGACTGTGCACACAGTATTATGCCAAGAACCAAACTGTGTGGCACACAAGAGAGGAAACAGCACTAATCTGCCCAAAAATGTTCCAAAAGGAAAATGTGAAGGCATTTGACAGAAGCCACTTTGTGTACTGTTCAACTGTTATTTTGTATTGTAGCACTTTATACATGTCAGAGGTGACACAAAAAAAGGACAAAGTATTTAGATCATTTACATAAGAAAAAGTAGAAATATATTCTGTTATTTTGCTGCTGCATTATGTTGCATTTTACAGATCTCGATATTTAAGGTTGAACTCATTTACTTCTAAACTGTTTGGCAGTTCAATCCACAGATCATCGTATGCCATCAAGAACCTTTTTTTTTTTTTCCATCAAGAACCACACAACAGCTCAGAAAAAAACAAGCCTGTTTTCAGCTGTTTTTGTTTCAGCAGGGTTTTTAATGAGATTATTTAGATTTCTTTTAAATTTAAATTACTTTGGAACCTCTGAAAATGAAGGGACATTGTGTAAAAATGGTTGTGATTCCAAAACAGTTCATTAAATATTTTTGTTAAACCCCTTAAAGTCCACACTTTATTTCAGATCCACTGTGGTGACGCACACAGGCAACGTTACAAAAATTGTGTGACTTTCTAAACACATATTGACTTAATTCAGAGGCACGGGCTCATATTAGTATGTTTGATTGAATGCATATACAATATTTATATACTACAGTCCCGACAGTATCCAACACAAGCATATATAACAGATCAGATCCTAAATCCACACCTTAAATACTATGGCAGTGTTTTTCAACCTTGGGGTCGGGACCCCACGTGGGGTCGCCTGGAATTCAAATGGGGTCATCTGAAATTGGAAGAGGAATACATCTAAAACATGCAAGATAATAGCTCTTCAGTACCAGGTTTGGACACCCCTGATCTACATGATCAGTAAATTAAATTTAAGAAAATACTTGATTTTCACGCAAAATTCACAAAATACCATTTATTACAATAACTTGTGATAAATCACTTTAGAAAGGTTCAATTGAGAAAAAAATTGATTTGGGATCTACCACAAAAGTCACGCTGGGTCTTGATGGGCTTAATATGAATCTTGTGTTTTACTGGATATAAGTCAGATTCATTCATTCATTCATTTCCTAATAGGGATATGTGTCAGATCCGTATCACCATTTATCATAATATTCACCTCTACAATAGCATTTTTCAGTGAAAAAGTTCTTATATTTAATGTAGATAGAAACTCAGAACAGATTCAAAGGTCATTATATCAAAACAGGAAAAACTGAACAAAAAGTGACCATTTCAGCAAAGCATGTGTTTACCTAAACATGAAAACAGACATCTGCAACCACTCCCATTTGTCAAAGTACATGGGTTTATTGGGTCATATCTAGGGGTGTAAAAAAATATTGATTACGCAATATATCATGATATTTCATTTCATGATTCTGTATCGATATTAAAAAGTACTGTATCGATATTTTTAGGTATTTATTCAAATGGAGATATGGGGGAGGTTCATGTTTTGGTTTTTTTTTATTAGTTTTTGGGGAATCTTGCTAGCTCTTTTATTTCTATATTCAGATTGGTTTTTTGCTCTGTTGTTTGTACTAAAAAAAGTAGTATTGTGATATTGCAGGTCATGCATGTAGTTTTTCTAAACTGATAACACTGTTTTGTTAAATAATGGTTATTTCAGTCATCCTAAAAGCACTTTTTACTGTCTGAAAGAGGCAGATATTTGTTCCTTCGTTGGGATTGAACCAAAATACGGTTCTGATGTTGGGTGATTCAGGGACTGTACACTATGCATTGTTTCCACAACTAATAGAATATGAACATTTGAGCATGATCTTAAACAGTTAAACATAATTAAACAAAGTTTTATTTATTTATTTGTGTGTGTGTTTTGTATTTGTAATTTTATTTTTATTTATCTGTAAAAAAAATTTTTTTAATTTTTTAGTTTAGTTTTAGTTTGTGATCAAATAAAAATGTTTAGTATTTGTGCATATTTCTGGTGTAATTCAATTCTTCCAGGAAAAAATCATTTTAAAAAAAGCAACAAACAAAAAACTGCCTTTTAACAGTATCATGATAAATTGTGATATATCGTATCGTAATCCTAGTATTATGATTTGTATCGGATCGCCAGTTTCTTACCAATACACATCCTTAGCCATATCTGATGCTACTGAAAAGCTGATAAACTGAACTTGACCTGAATTATTTGAATGTATTGATAATATCAGTGGTCCAAAACTCAACATCAAATAAAAGTATTTTTAAGAGCAAACACTCTCATCAAATGCACCTCAACCTCCTCTGTGACATCTGAGCTGGATAAGTTATTAGATAATAATCGTATTTATTTATTTATTTACTTACTCATCAGAGATTATATAAAGATTAGAAAATGGTAAAACTATAAAGAGGCTGCAGGGTCCCAGCCTGGACTTCAGAGTATGTAAATGAAGACAGTTTTTTATCATGCACAAAACTCAATATGCTCATTTATTGGACTTGTTTGAGCAAGAATTTGATTTTCAGTAATGACGTATCGTACTGAAGAGGAAAAATCGCCGCATTACTTTGGCATCTCATTTTGGCTGAGTCTTGACCACAGTGTTTTGCTCAAGAACACTTGAACACAGCTGATGGTTTAGTTAAACAGTCGCCTATTTTACAGACCTTGAGTTCCTCATTTGCTGTAAGTACTTTAGTCTTTTCATTATCTGTGTCTCCTCAGGTTCTTGCTGCATTCTCTCCTTTCTCTGCGGTTCTCAGCGGCTGACTGCTGATAATTATGCCCATAATATTATAAAGCTCATTTCGTTGATCGCTCACCGGGGGATTGTTGGAGTCGACGAAGTTTCCCCTCACTGCTTCTCCGATGTTCAAATCAAGGACAATCAGAAGGAGGCAGTCCTTGTGTCATTTCTTCTTCACCTGGAACCTAGCACAGGAAGGCGACTAAAAATAACCCCCATTCCTGCAGTTGTGAATCTACTTGAGAACATTCTGACACTTGGAATGATCAGAACAAGGCTTTTTGTGACTGCACTGTGTTTCAGCTGCAGTGATATTTATATGACTGTGAACATCACTTTGAGGCTGCAGATTCCAAGTCAAAGTGTTACTATTTAATTACTTTCTAGTCTTCTCTTTGATTACACTGATCTACAAGATAAATGAGTCCAGAATAAAAGTAGGGAAACTTTACCAACTTTAAGTCACTAATAAAGAGTTGGCTGGAGTTTCCAAAATGCAGTCTTGGGTCAAATTGTGAAATTCTGAGAATTAATGAAAGAGTGGGTTTTACTCTGAAAGAATGTTCATCTCAGAGTTACCAGATCTACTTAAAAAAAAACTGTACGTACATGACAGTGCATTCACTTTACAGGTT